>NC_041386.1:238282646-238292043 GCF_002162155.2 Triticum dicoccoides | reverse complement strand
GTGGAAAGGGGGTGAGCCACTTTAGATCCCGTCGACGACCCCCGCTGCGGAGGACGGAATTGGCCGCATGCTCAAGTTTGCACACGAACGGAGTGTCGTCTGCTAGGAGCTCTTTTGGGTGGCGATGGGTCCGATGAGCCTGCTTGGCAGAGAACTCGTGGATGTAGATGCGCGCCTCGAGGCCGAGGGTCTTCGGTTGATGGAGGAGCGGCATAAACTGAAGGTGGCCATCAACCTCGGGTGCCACCAGCGCGATCTTGATAATCCGAAGGCTGAGGCGTCTCTTGCAACCTCGCATGAGGCCTGCACTCGAGCCTTGGAAGAAGCCCGGGAAGCCGATCATCACCAGGAGATTGCAGAGAAACACGCATGGGAGCTCCAAGCTTGGAGTGCCTCCTTGGAGCAGCAAGTGGAGGCACACAAGGACGCCCTAGCGTCGATGAAGGGGACGCCTGCCGAGGAGGAAGAGATCCTGAAGCACGAGGAAGCACTGGCGCTGGAAGCCATGGAGTGCATTCTTGAGCTTGAGCGGTTGGAGACGAGGGAGCGCCAGGTCGCCCAAGCGGAGAATGTTGTCAGCGCGCGCGAGGCCTAGGCCCAGGAGGAGGTCGATCGCCGGGTGGCCAAGGCTCGCGCGGATCTTCTAGGGAGGTATGACCTGAAGTTGAAGCTTATGGAGGCCAAAGCTGTGGGCAGGACTACTACCCTCAAGTCAGGGTTGGCTGAGGCGGAACATCGCGGGGAAGCCGCCGCAGCCGCCCTGATCTCAGTGCAAGCTGAGCTGGCTTCTGCTCGGCCGAGCTGCTTTCTCTTCAGCAGCAGGTCGCCAGCGCCGAGTCCTCCATGCAGCAGAGCAGGGAGGAAGGGCTTCGGCGGTGGACGTTGGAGCGCATGCACGCCCCCATGCTTCAAAGCCTCTGGATCAGAGCCAACGCGGCGCTGGGCACCATCTGCGATGAAGATGCCCCTCATCCCCACTCGAATGGTTATGCCAGTCATCTCCTCTTCTTCACCGATGTGTGACACGCCTGGCGAATCGATCCGAGAGGGCTCGCGAGCTTGTTGAAGAGAGGTGTCGTGGCCTGCTCAGGCGCGCATTCTCCCGCGTCTTTAGCCACCTCCAGAACACATATCCCAACTTCGATTTTGACGCCGCCATTGCCCCTATGCCTGAGGCCATTCGGGGCGACCTGGCGCGCTGCGTAGAAGACAATGTGGATGCTCTAGTCAGGGCCTTCACCTCCGAGGGCGACGCGGTGGCGGTCACGGCGGATCATGGTGACATGGTCGACGATGGTCGATGATGGTTTGGGCGACGCCGGCAATGGTGACGGTGATGCCGTCGATGGTGATGGTGATGTCGGCGATGGTGACGGCGACGCCAGCGACCCAAAGGACGTGGTGAGCGATATGTCCGATTGAGCCCGTGCTTCCTTGTCGTTGACCCTGCAAGGGAAAGCTCGGGCACGGCCCTGAAAGTGTAAGAGCATTTTTGTAGGGGGGTCCCCACATGTAAACAAATTACTGCCTCTATCCCTTTAGGCTAAGCTGGAGATGTGTTTTTGTGAGCCCGCGAGTCCCGCTGCGAGCTTACTGCTACAGTTTACCTTAGTCAGGGCATGTTCCAAACCGGCTCGTGAGGTCATGAGCTTCTGAGGGGCCTGCCGATCCGTCCTAGAGGGCCTCGCGATGAGCGAGCACCATCCATGGAAGGACGTGCGCGCAACGCACGTGCACCATGCACAGCCCCGCTCGCGAGGAGCCCGCGAGGGGGGAGGCAGCACGCACGAACTATGAATCAAGGCAAGTAACTAGATTGCTAGAAATCGTACGAACGAGAAAAGGCAACCCCCGCGCATGCTAATGAAAATTCAACTTCAAACTTAAATCCAAAGCCAAAAAACAAGGCTACAGAAAAGAGATTAAAAGCAAATGGCCGTGTCCGGCGCCTAGTCTAGTGTTCTTGTCTTCTCACCAGCGCTGATCTAAGTGCTGCCACTAGGACGTGGGAGGGAGCCCCCGAGGCCCGAGGGCGGCACTTCTGAGACTCCGAGGCGTCTACAACCCCACTAATTATTACATGAGAGTGTCACGAGCGGAGATCTTCACAGGTGCGAGCCTTACTTCATGTCGCCGGACGAGGGCCCCACCTTGCGCCACCCTTGACCACCATTGGTGCGTCAGGAAACCAGGACGAAGCCAAGGGGCAAAGGGGATGCCATCGGCGCCCTCGGCGACCACGGGTCCTCTGCCGGGCACCTCCCCGGCAGAGGGCCTACCTCCGGGGGACGCCCTGCTCCGTGCAATGCGGGGAGGGGCCTTGCTCCCGGCTCCTTCCCTGCAGCCCCTAGTGCGCTCCTCCTGGTGGAAGGGAGGCCGTCGAGCTGGGGCCATGGTCCGCCATTGTGACCTGGTCCTCCTACGACCCATGGTTAGCGTAAGCTTGCTCTTGAGAGATTAGTGGTACCCTATAATTGTTATTGCCGGCATGGTTGGTGAGGCTCCCGGGAGGCTCCTCGAGGGTCTCAGCTTCTAGCGCTTCCTCCTCCCAGGCTGGCTCGAGGAATGAGCCAGGGTCGTCTTCCAGCACGTACTCCTGGTCCATCATGCGGGGCATGTAGGCCTCCGAGGCCGTCACACCGAAGACCTCGTCGAACTGCCCTGTGTTCCATGTTTCGCGGCCCAGTGCGTCGCCCTGAGGATGGTAGGATGGCATCCCACTGGGGCCGTGGGTGGCAACGCTCGTACCCGCGCTCATCGAAGGTGCCGCGGGTGCGATTGTGCTTCCGGTGCTGCTGCTCGCGCCAGTGTCGATGAAACCTCCTGGCCCGCCCGAGGGCACGCGGGCGCGGTGAGGCTCGCCATGCGATCCGGCCGCGGCCTGAGGCGTAAGCAGGGAGCAGAAGGGCGGTGCTCCCGAGGCCGCGGCGTCCAGTAGCTCGGCGACGCGCTCCAGCAATGCATCCCGGCCGCTCTCCATCAGCTCGCATCGGAGTAGCTCGCGAGCCACTATGAGCGCGGCCCTCATGTTTGCTTGTTCCCGTCGGGTGTGCGGCATCGTGGCCGCAGCGTAGCTTGAGGCCCTTGCGGCTGCCCGTGCTTGTCATGGAGGAAGGGTGGATGGCGTTTGACCGCGCCGCCCGTGGCCCGCAGCGTTCGGTGGTGCGCGTTCCGCCTGGGGCGCAGGGTTGAGGTCTTCTTGGGCAGACGACGCTGGCCGGGCTGGCCAAGCTGCCCATCGGTCGGCGTTGGTCATCGGGTCGCCAGACATCAGAACCGTGGACTATCAGCGGATCAACTGGCGGAAGAGAGGCTCAGACGCACCACTACCTGGCACGCCAAATGTCGGATTTCCGGTTCCGGCAAAACCCTTGAGGTTCGAACACTAGGGTGCGCATGAAGATCTCTCCCCCCTCTAGCTCACACACACACCATGATCTCACGGCGTAGCACGACGAACCCAAAGAACAGGAGACACAAGAGTTTATACTAGTTCGGGCCACTGATGCGGTGTAATACGCTACACCAGTGTGGTGTGGTGGATTGCCTCTTGGCCTGAGGATGAATAGTTACAAGGGAAGAAGAGCCTCCTGAGGAGAGGTGTTCTTGTGCTTGGCGAACTTGTGTGGTTGAGGATGATCTGCATCCTCTCCCCCCTATGGTGGTTCTAGTCCTATTTATAGAGGCCTTGGTCCTCTCCCAAAATATTGAGCAGGAAGGGATCCAACAATGGCCAAATCCGAAGGGAGACAACTAGTACAAGTTATCCTGACAAAAGTAGTCTTTGCTTGACAAAGGCTTTGGTGGTGACGCCGTCTTGGGCTCCATGGTGACCTCCATCCTTCCGCCAGGAGCTCTTTTGGGAGGCGATGGGCGCGATGAGATGGCTTGGCAGAGAACTCATGGATGTAGACGCGCGCCTCGAAGCCTAGGGTCTTCGGTTGATGGACGAGCGGCATAAACTGAAGGTGGCCATCAACCTCGGGTTCCACCAGCGCGAGCTTGATAATCCTAAGGCCGAGGCGTCTCTTGCAACCTCGCGTGAGGCCTGCACTCGAGCCTTGGAAGAAGCCCGGGAAGCTGATCGTCGCCATGAGATCGCAGAGAAACGCGCGTGGGATCTCCAAGCTTGGAGTGCCTCCTTGGAGCAGCAAGTGCAGGCGCGCAAGGCTGCCCTAGCGTTGATGTAGGGGACGCCTGCCGAGGAGGAAGAGATCCTGAAGCACGAGGAAGCGCTAGCGCTGGAAGCCACGGAGCGCATGCTTGAGCTTGAGCGGTTGGAGATGAGGGAGCGCCAAGTCTCCCAAGCGGAGGATGTTGTCGGCACGCGCGAGGCCAAGGCCCAGGAGGAGGTCGATCGCCAGGCGGCCAAGGCTCGTGCGGATCTTGTGGGTAGGTACGACCTAAAGCTGAAGCTCGTGGAAGCCGAAGCGATGGGCAGGACTACTGCCCTCAAGTCAGGGTTGGCTGAGGCGGGACATCACGACGAAGCCGCCACAGCCGCTCTGATCTCATAGCAAGCTGAGCTGGCTTCTGCCCGCGTCGAGCTGCTTTCTCTTCAGTAGCATGTCGCCAACGCCGAGTCCTCCATGCAGCAGAGCAGGGAGGAAGCGCTCCGGTGGAAGACATTGGAGCGCATGCACGCAGCCATGCTCCAAAGCCTCAGGACCAGAGCCAACGCGGCGATTGGCACCATCTGCGACGAAGATGCCCCGGATCCCCACTCGAACGGTTACGCCAGTCACCTCCTCTTGTTCACCGATGTGGTGACACGCCTGGAGAATCGATCCGAGAGGGCTCGCGAGCTTGTTGAAGAGAGGTGTCGCGGCCTGCTCAGGCGCGCATTCTCCCGCGTCTTCAGCCACCTCCAGAACGTCTACCCCAACTTCGATTTTGATGCCGCCATTGCCCCTGTGCCTAAGGCCATCCGGGGTGACCTGGCGCGCTGGGTAGAAGACAATGTGGATGCTCTAGTCAGGGCCTTCACCTCCGAGGGCGATGCGGTGGTGGTCGCGGCGGATCATGGTGACGTGGACGATGATGGTCTGGGCGACCCCGGCAATGGTGACGTTGATGTCGTCGATGGTGATGGTGATGCCTGCGATGGTGACGGCGACGCCAGTGACGCGTTTGAGGGCGACCGGAGGACGCAGTGAACGATATGACCGATTGAACCCGTGCTTCCTTGTCGTTGACCCTGCCAGCGAAAGCTTGGGCACGACCCTGAAAGTGTAAGAGCATTTTTGGAGGGGGAGCCCCTCATGTAAACATATTACTACCTCTATCCCTTAGGCCAAGCTGGAGATGTGTTTTTATGAGCCCGCGAGTCTCGCCGCGAGCTTACTCATGTAGTTTACCTTAGTCAGGGCCAGTTCCAAACCGGATCATGAGGTCGTGAGCTTCTGTGGGGCCTGCCGATCCGTCCGAGAGGGCCTCGTGACGAGCAATCGCCAGCCATGGAAGGACATGCGTGCAACGCGCGTGCACCATGCACAGCCCCCGCTCGCGAGGAGCCCATGAGGGGGGAGGTAGCACGCGCGAACTCCGAATCAAGGCAAGGAACCAAACTGCAAGAAATCGTACGAGCGAGAAAAGGCACCCCCGCGCATGCAAATGAAAATTCAACTTCAAACATAAATCCAAAGCCAGAAAACAAGGCTACAGAAAAGAGATTAAAAGCAAATGGCCGCGTCTGGCGCCTAGTCTAGTCTTCTTGTTTTCTCACCAGCGCGGAGCTAAGTGCTGCCACTAGGACGTGGCAGTGAGCCCCCGAGGCGTGAGGGCGGCACTTCTGTGACTCCGGGGCGTGTATAGCCCCACTCATTATTACATGAGAGTGTCACGAGCGGAGATCTTCACAGGTGCGAGCCTTACTTCATATCGCCGGACGAGGGCCCCGCCTTGCGCCACCCTCGACCACCATTGGTGCATCCAGAAACCAGGACGAAGCAAAGGGCAAAGGGGATGCCAGCGCCGCCCTTGGCGACCATGGGTCCTCTGCCGGGGCAAGGCTCACCACCACCTCCCCGGCAGAGGGCCTACCTCCGGCGGACGCCCTGCTCTGCACGATGCGGGGAGGGGCCTTGCTCCCGGATCCTTCCCTGCAGGGGCCGCCGTCCTGGTCGAAGGGAGGCCGTCGAGTTGGGGCCGCCGTCCGCCATTGTTACCTGATCCTCCTGCGACCCATGGTTAGCGTAAGCTTGCTCTTGAGAGATTAGTGGTACCACGTAACTATAGTTGCCGGCATGGTTGGTGAGGCTCCTTGAAGGCCCTAGCTTCTAGTGCTTCTTCCTCCCAAGCTGGCTCGAGGAACGAGCCAGGGTCATCTTGTAGCACGCACTTCTGGCCCATCATGCGGGGCACGTAGGCCTCCGAGGCCGTCGCCCCGAAGACCTTGCTGAACTGCCCTGCGTTCGACGTTGCCCGGCCCAACACGCCGCCCTAAAGATGGTAGGACGGCATCCCACTGGGGCCGCGGGTGGCAACACTCATGCCCGCGTTTATCGGAGGTGGCGTGGGTGCGATTGGGCTTCCGATGCTGCTGCTCGCGCCAGTGTCGATGAAACCTCCTTGCCCGCCCAAGGGCACGCGGGCGCGGTGAGGCCCGCCATGCGATCCGGCCGCGTCCTGAGGTGTAAGCAGGGAACAGAATGGGCGGTGCTCCCGAGGCTGCGGCGTCCAATAGCTCGGCGACGCGCTCCAGCAATGCATCTCGGCTGCTCTCCATCAGCCGGCATCAGAGTAGCTCGCGAGCCATTGTGAGCGCGGCCCTCATGTTTGCTTGTTCCCGTCGGGTGTGCGGCGCCGTGGCCGCAGTGTAGCTTGAGGCCCTTGCGGCTGCCCGCGCTTGTCATGGAGTAAGGGTGGATGGCGTTTGACCGCACCGCCCGTGCCCCGCAGCGTTTGGCGGTGCGCGTGCCGCCTGGGGCGCAGGGTTGAGGACTTCTTGGGTAGACGACGCTGCCCGTGCTGGCCAAGCTGCCCATCGGTTGGCGTTGGTCCTCGGGTCGCCAGACATCGGAACCACGACATGTCGGTGGATCAACTGGCGGAAAAGAGGCTCGGACGCACCCCTACGTGGCGTGCCAAATGTCGGATTTCGGGTTTCGGCAAAACCCTTGAGGTTCGAACACTGGGGTGCGCACGAAGATCTCTCCCCCCTCTAGCTAGCACACACCATGATCTCATGGCCTAGCTTGACGAACCGAAAGAACAGGAGACACAAGAGTTTATACTAGTTCAGGCCACTGACGCGGTGTAATACCCTACACTAGTGTGGTGTGGTGGATAGCCTCTTGGGCTGAGGATGAATAGTTACAAGGGAAGAAGAGCCTCCTAAGGAGAGGTGTTCTTGTGCTATGCGAACTTGTGTGGTTGAGGATGATCTAAATCCTCTCCCCCTATGGTGGTGGCTAGTCCTATTTATAGAGGCCCTGGTCCTCTCTCCAAATATTGAGCGGGAAGGGATCCAACAACGGATAATCCGAAGGGAGACAACTAGTACAAGTTATCTGACAAAAGTAGTCTTCGCTTGCCAAAGGCTCTGGTGGTGACGCCGTCTTGGACTCCATGGTGACCTCCATCCTTCCGTCCTGCTGGTCTTGGTCTTGTTGCATCGATATGGAAACCTTTTCCTAATGCCTCGGGACTCCTCGCCTGCGCTTGCCTCTTTAGCACCAAAGAGGAAACGAGGACTGCGCTGGCGCCCGCCTGGCGCCCGCCTGGCGTTAGTCGTCATGGCTTGCGTCACAGAAACCATGCGAGGTGTCCCTTGCCTTGATCTCTTCGCCCCTCGTGGGCCTGCCTGGTGAAGTTGCCCCCGAGGAGGTCTTTTGTCGTCCACCTCGTGAGGCTTGGCCCCTTGCGAGGGTCTTGAGTGTTTTGCTGGTGAAGATGGGCCGTATAGGGCCACTGGTGGAGCCACGCCGCGGGCCGCAGGCAGGCATGTCTGGGACCCCCCATTCCCAGAACGCCGACACTTGCCTTGAGGTAGGGCTCTTGAGTCCCGCACTGGCTCACGAGTTCCCAGAGACACCTCGTCTGGCCCTGTCGTGCAAGCCACGTGTCAGGGCAGGGCTGTACACAACACGGGGGATCCACTCAGAGGGTGCCCTCACCCAGGCACCAGTGGAAGCACCATGCTCCGTGCTGGCTGACGACATGGTCCAGGAGCGGCTATGCCCGTGCAAGTGTGGAAGCGCTATGCTCTGCACTGTTGACAAAGAACCGAGGGCGGCCCCATGGCCGCATCAACCTCAGGGAGCCACCTTGCTCGGTGTCTAGCCTCATCGCAACGCTTTCCCCTGGGAGAGTCGCACGAGGGGGCTGGGCACGGGGGCTGTGCTCATGTCACGCCTGGCGTATGTATAACACCCTCGATGCGACTATAGCTCCCACGTGTCGAGGCACGACTTAGAGATATAATCGCATTGAAGGCATATGTCGCAAGTTAAGCGATCTTCACAAACATCCCATGTAATATAATAATAAAAGGGGAGATAACATAGTTGACTTACACTCGCCACGTCAATCAGGTACATAAATAACATTACATCATCCAAACACTCATGGCCCGACTACGGCGCCAAAATAAAGAGAACCCAACATGTGACAACGGTCCCGTTCACCCCCGACTGGGCACTACTACTGATCGTCGAGAAAGGAAACATAGTATCGTTGAGAGTCTTCGTCGAACTCCCACTTGAGCTCATATGCGTCTCCTGGAGCGGAATCATCAGGCCCTGCATCTGGTGTAATAGTAATCTGTGAGCCATAGGGACTCAGCAATCTCGCACCCTCGCGATCAAGGCTATTCAAGCTTATAGGTAAGGCAAGGTAAAATATGAGTGGAGCTGCAGCAAGCTACTAGCAAGTATGGTGGCTAACTTATTCGCAAAAGAGAGCGAGAAGAGGAGGCAAAGCACGAGCGAGAAGCTAGAGAACAACCTGCGCAAACATTACTCCAACACCGTGTCCACTTCCCGGACTCCGCCGAGAAGAGTCCATCACGGTAACACACTCAGTTGATTCATTTTAATTAAATTAAGGTTCAAGTTATCTACAACCGGACATTAACAAATTCCCATCTGCCCATAACCGCGGGCACGGCTTTCGAAAGTTCAATCCCTGCAGGGGAGTCCCAACTTAGCCCATGACAAGCTCTCACGGTCAACGAAGAATAGACCTCCTCCCAAGATGTTCCGATCAGACTCGGTATCTTGGTAATTCAAGACACTTCGACAGGTTAAAACAAGACCAGCAACACCGCCCGAATGTGCCGACAAATCCCGATAGGAGCTGCACATATCTCTTTCTCAGGGCACACTCAGATGAACACTACGTACAACTAAAACCAACCCTCAAGTTGCCTCGAGGTGGCGCTGCAAGTGGCTCTATT
>NC_041386.1:238277529-238282357 GCF_002162155.2 Triticum dicoccoides | reverse complement strand
TAAGATGACCCTCGGGCTCCGGAAACCCAAGGGAAAAAGAGGCTAGGTGGCAAATGGTAAGACCAATGTTGGGCATTGCTGGAAAAGCTTTAATCAAGGCAAAATATCAAGGGGTTCCCATTATAACCAAACCGCGTAAGGAACGCAAAAATCCGGGAACATAACACCGATATGACGGAAACTAGGGCGGCAAGAGTGGAACAAAACACTAGGCAAGAGGCCGAGCCTTCCACCCTTTACCAAGTATATAGATGCATTAAGATAACAAGGCAATATAATGATATCCCAACAAGTAAATAAAAGATGTTCCAACAAGAAACGACCTCCAATCTTCACCTGCAACTAGCAACTCTATAAGAGGGGCTGAGCAAAGCGGTAACATAGCCAATCAACGGTTTGCTAGGAAAATGGTGGGTTAGAGGTTTGACATGGCAATTTGGGAGGCTTGCAAGCAAGTGGTAGGCATCGTAGCAATGGCATAGCAAAAGAGTGAGCAAACTAGCATAGCAAAGATAGTAGTGATTTCGAGGGTATGATCATCTTGCCTGCACAGTTATCAGAGTTGACTGGATCCTCGAAAGCAAACTCAACGGGCTCCTTGTTAGCGAACTCGTCTCCCGTCTCTACCCAAACAAGACAAACAAGCAACAAGGATACAATCAACCACGTGCAAACTCAAACAACACGATGCAAAGATGATATGCTATGCGGGATGCGATGCGGGATGCAAAATGCAAGATATGACAGGAAATGCATGAACCTGGCCTCAACTTGGAATTCCAAGTGTGCCACTGGAAAGATGAGATGAAATCGCTTGAAAACGATATAAAGAACGCCGGAATCGGAGTTACGGTTTGGAAATGGCAAGCGATTCAACAATGACACAGGTCTATAATTTACAGCAAGTAGGCATCTAAATTCAATGAGATGAACATGCTACAACACCCAAACATGACAACAAAATACATGGCAGGGATGCACACAAGATTCTTAACAAAAGTCTAGCACTGAGCTACGGCCAATTCATCCATTAACAGGTTCAAACAAGCATGGCAAAAATGCAAATGATAAACAGATCTCAGACTTGGTGAAATTAACACTTGTCTGGAATTTCAGATCATATAGCCCTCTTCGGAGCAACAAAACAACATGCTACAGGACCTGAACATGACAAAGAAAGACATGGCATGGAGCTACTCAACAAGCTTAACAAAAGTCCCTTAGTGACCTTGAGTCAAAAGGAATCACAAAATATACTAACAAGCACACGAACATAGCAAAAACATTATCAGTTTTCAGACTTAGAGAAAAACTGGGACATGCTGAAACATAACTCACGAAGGCATGTTTACGAGCTCGATGCACTCACCACGATGCAAGTAATGGCAATACAAGCATGCATCCCTTAAGAAGGCACAAAATTCAAGATAGACATGGCAAGAACAATGGCACAGCATGCACGGATCAACTACAATAACATCGGCAAAATCGCAAACAAGTTGATGATCTGCCCAGATTCGCAACGAAGCAAAAGTAGAGCTCGATTGACTCAAGCTAGAGTGCTCCATAATTGCAAACAAAGACATGGATGGATAGAGCACTACAATATTAACAAAACTCCCTTAATTATCATCCTCAAAAGAGGCACGGATCACTAGGAAACAACATGAACATATGGCATCATGAGATAAACAAACCTAGGACTTTGTGAAATCACTAAGTCCCTGAAAACAGAATTAGCAAGTGCACCACTTTGCAAGCTTGCATAAGTCACCACACACATCCTAAAAATACATGGGTTGCACCTCTGGAAAGATGACAAAACCCTTAACAAAACATATGAAGAACTCACGGGCATATCATGCACACATTAATCATGGCAAAAATGACAAAAGTGCTAAACGGAGTAACAGATCTGACAATTAACTCAAGTAGCCCTCTTCTAACAGCATTTCGGGCATCAAGATGAGCTCAAATGAAAATGACGCAATGGAATGAAATGATGTACTCTCTGAGGTGAACATTTTTATATGCTATATGCCCAAATCGGAGCTACGGATGCAAAGTTACGGGGCCCCGAACAGAGGCACTTGGATCTGCAATTTCGGGAGTTAGCAAAAAAAAACACCTCCTAGGGTTACTGTAGCTGCCTCGGATCTGGATCGGGGCGCGCCTCCCGAGGATCGCCGGATCCTCACCGGAGCTCGCCGGCGGGCTGCTCGGCGACGACGGCGGCTGGGCGGCGCGGCAGGGTAGCGGGGCGGCGCGGTGGCGGCGTGGGGCGGCGGAGCGGCACGGTGGCGGTGCGGGGTGCGGCGGCTTGCTCCGGCGGCCGGCAATGGCGCCCACGGTGGCGCGGCGAGGCAAAGGCGGCTGGCGGCGGCTTGGGAGCTCCTCTCCCTGGAGCCTGGCGCGGAGGGGTGGAGGGGAACGGGCCCCGCCGGCCGGCGGCGGCGGGAGGCGACGAAGTGGGCGCGACGCCACGTGGCTTCGCGAGATTGGCCCGGGTGGATCGGGCGGACACGTCCGGCCGTCCGGATTTTTGTCCGGCGGCTGGAGGAGGAGGGGGACTAGGGTTTGATCCGGAATTTTCGAGGAGGACCTATATATAGGCATAGAGGGAGCTAGGAGAGTCCAAATGAGGTGCGGTTTTCGGCCACACGATCGTGATCGAACGCTCTAGGACATGGAGCAGAGTTTGGTGGGTTTTGGGCCAAATTGGAGGGGTGTTGGGCTGCAACACACACGAGGCCTTTTCGGTCCCTCGGTTAACCGTTGGAGTATCAAACGAAGTCCAAATGGTACGAAACTTCACAGGCGGTCTACCGGTAGTAAACCAAGGCCGCTTGGAAAGTCTCGGTTCAACTGGAAATGTTTAGTACCCACACACGAAAGAAAGCTAGAAATGACCACCGGAGGGGAACGAAGCGCCGGAATGCAAAACGGATAACGGGGAAAATGCTCGAATGCATGAGACGAACATGTATGCAAATGCAATGCACATGATGACATGATATGAGATGCATGACAACGACAACAACACACGGAGGCAAAACCCGAACCCGATAAAATAAAATAACTTAACGCCGGAAACGGCAAGAGTTGGAGTACAAATAGGGAAAGTTACATCCGGGGTGTTACAGTATGCCACCCTGCCAGGTCCCCCGGACCTGGTAGTCGTGCCCCTCTCACGAGCAAGACCTCGGCGAGGATAGGTATGGAGGTCTATTTGTACGTCATGGGGGACTCCTGAGTATCGCGACTCAGGAGCCTAACTAGCCATGTAGCCCCTCACCTCATGTTTGCCCATCACCATTCCAATTCATCCCCGATGAATCGGACCTGACTCAAATCTAAGCAGTAGCAGGCAGGATAAACAACTATGAATGAGTAGGCACATCAGGGCTCAAACAACTCCTACTCATGCTAGTGGGTTACATCTATTTACTGTGGCAATGACAGTTCATGCAGAGGAAAGGGGTTCAACTACCACAGCAAGTAACAGATGAATCGTTGTTGTCCTAATGCAGTAAAAGAGAGCAGGAGCAAGAGACTAGGATTGTATCAGAATGAACAAGGGGATTTTGCTTGCCTCGCACATATGAAGATAGTATAGCTCTTCATCAGTGTCATCGAACTCATCGTCGGAACAACGTCTACTGAGAGGGAAAAACTACCGGCAAGCGGAGGAAGAACACAATCAATGCAATGCCACAATATGATGCAGGAATGTGACATGGCAAAATGCTGTGATTTGAGCTAATGAAGCTAGCAACGATTTAAATGGAGTTGGTTTGAACACTAGATTCAAACTCAAACTCCACATAAGGCATTTCAAATTCCATTAATTCAAATTGTCTTATACAGCAACTTTAAGTTGTTCAAACATGCATGAAAATGCTATAAACAGATTCTTTTGATTCTTTTGATCATTTTTCATATATAAATTATTTCTTTTCGAGTTACAGATTATTTTCTATGATTTTTAGAAGTTTTGGATATTTTCTGAAATGAATATGTCATTTCTGATTCATTTTAAATCCTAGAGAATATTTACTGTGTCATCTTGATGTCACTATGATGTCAGCAGGTCAATGGGGCGGTCCAGGTCAAACTGGCTAGTGGGTCCCCCGTGTCTGATTCTAACTAAACTAACCTAATTTAGTTAGCACTAACCTAACTTAGTTAGCAGGGAGGCCCCACCTATCAGTGACCCAGGGGAGGTCAAACCCCTGGTCAGCCGAGGCTAAATGGCTGGCGGCTCGACGTCGGCGAGGCCAGGCGCGGTGGTGAGGTGCGGGATTCCTCCTCCGGTGACCAAATGACCAGCGGAGGCCATCTACGTGACGCGGGCACTCGTCCGCGTCGAGTGGTGGTAGTGGTTGGGAATGGGGTGGCCGGAGCCGTCGCCAGTGTCGACCTTGCCGGTTGCCGGAGCTCGAGTGAGCTCGGGGTCGAAGCTACGGCGGCCGGGGCAGCTCACGCGGAGCACCTACATGCTCTACGCGGCGCGGGGAGGAAGCTGAGCACGGCAGCCGGACCGTTAGGTGGCCGGAGACATGTCGGCGGCGAGCACAGGCGGCGGCATGTGCGGGCGAGCAAGGTGTGGTGTCTACGGTGTAAGGTGCGGGGAAAAGGGTCAGTGGCTCATAGTGAGTCCCGGGAAGCGAACGGCGAGCTCGGGGACAGGCTGTAGACATCGTGAGGTTGCCGACGATCTTGGCGACTGAGCGGGGAAGAAGTCGACGAGGCGGCGATGCATGTCGAATGAGCGCTCGGGGCTCGGTGGAGGCGAAGTGTCAAATGACAGCGAAGATCATGGCAGCAC
>NC_041386.1:238243629-238277367 GCF_002162155.2 Triticum dicoccoides | reverse complement strand
GGTAGGCACGGTGGTTCACAACGGCGTAGCCATGGCGGCTTCGGCCATTGCAGGGGAGATCGAGGGAGAAAGCAAGGGAGGGAAGAGAGGGCCGGATGGATCGGGATGGTACCGAGGAGAGGATCTGCAGCGTCGTGCTCTCCCGGGGACGCAGGCAGGCAGCTTGCATGGCGCGCTGTGCGTGCGTGCGCGTCAGGCACACGCCTCTTGTCCTTCTGGCGAGAGGAGGGAGATGACTGATACGTCCATTTTTCATCATGCTTTTATATCGATATTTATTGCATTATGGACTGTTATTTCACTTTATGTGACAATACTTATGGCTATTCTAACATATTTTACAAGGTTTACATAAGGAGGGAGAATGCCGGCAGCTGGAATTCTGGGCTGGAAAAGGAACAAATATTAG
The DNA here is from genome assembly GCF_002162155.2 of Triticum dicoccoides. Lineage (NCBI taxonomy): Eukaryota > Viridiplantae > Streptophyta > Magnoliopsida > Poales > Poaceae > Triticum > Triticum dicoccoides. The sequence continues at coordinate 238,276,958 of NC_041386.1, read as the reverse complement.
AGACCTATTCTGCGCAACTCCAAAAGCCCTGAAACTCCATGGAACATCTTAAAATTAATAAAGAAAAAATCCTCGCCAAAGATGAAGGCCAGGGGGCCCACACCCTACTCACGAGGGTGGGGGGCGCGCCCCCCTCCTAGGGCGTTCCCCCTACCTCGTGGGCCCCCTGGTGGCTCTTCGACGTCCATCTTCTCCTATATGAGGTCTTTCGATGAGAAAAAAATAAAGGGGAACTTTTTGGGATGAGACTCCGCCGCCACGAGACGGAACCTTGGCGGAACCAATCTAGAGCTCCGGCAGAGCTGTTCTGCCGGGGATACTTCCCTCCGGGAGGGGGAAATCATCACCATCGTCATCACCAACGCGCCTATCATCGGGAGAGGGCAATCTCCATCAACATCTTCACCAGCACCATCTCATCTCCAAACCCTAGTTCATCTCTTGTATCCAATTCTTGTCTCAAAGTCCGGGATTGGTGCTAGTAGGTTGCTAGTAGTGTTGATTACTCCTTGTAGTTGATGCTAGTTGTTTTATTTGTTGGAAGATCATATGTTCAGATCCTACATGCATATTATTACCCCTCTGATTATGAACATGAATATGCTTTGTGAGTAATCACGTTTGTTCCTGAGGACAAGGGAGAAGTCTTGCTATTAGTAGTCATGTGAATTTGGTATTCGTTTGATATTTTCGTAAGATGTATGTTGTCTAGCCTCTAGTGGTGTTATGTGAACGTCGACTACATAATAGTTCACCATAATTTGGGCCTAGAGGAAGGCATTGGGAAGTAATAAGTAGATGATGGGTTGCTAGAGTGACAGAAGCTTAAACCCTAGTTTATGCCTTGCTTCGTAAGGGGCTGATTTGGATCCACATGTTTCATGCTATGGTTAGGATTACCTTAATACTTTTGTTGTAGTTGCGGATGCTTGAAATAGAGGTTAATCATAAGTAGGATGCTTGTTCAAGTAAGAACAGCAACCAAGCACCGGTCCACCCACATATCAAATTATCAAAGTATCGAATGTGAATCATATGAACATGATGAAAACTAGCTTGACGATATTCCCATGTGTCCTCGGGAGCGCTTTTCCTATTATAAGAGTTTGTTCTGGCTTGTCCTTTGCTACAAAAAGGATTGGGCCACCTTGCTGCACTTTATTTACTTTTTTTACTTGTTGCTTGTTACAATTTATCTTATCACAAAACTATCTGTTACCACTTATTTCAGTACTTGCAGAGAATACCTTGCTGAAAACCGCTTATCATTTCCTTCTGCTCCTCGTTGGGTTCGACACTCTTACTTATTGAAAGGACTATGATAGATCCCTATACTTGTGGGTCATCAAGACTCTTTTCTGGCGCAGTTGCCGGGGAGTGTAGCGCCTTTGGTAGGTGGAATTTGGTAAGGGAAAATTTATATAGTGTGCTGAAATTTACTGTCACTTGTTACTATGGAAAGTAATTCTCTGAGGGGCTTGTTCGGGGTATCTTCACCCTGTCAAGTAGAGCAAAGAGTTACTCCTCAACCTACTGAACCTATTGAAAAGGAAACTCCTTTTGAATTTCCTTCGGGTATGATGGATAACTGCTAGCTAACCCTTTTACAGGAGATGGAACAAAGCATCCTGATGAGAACTTAATATATGTGGATGAAGTTTGTGGTTATTTAAGCTTGCAGGTATACCCGATGATGTTGCTAAGAAGAAGGTCTTCCCTTTATCTTTGAAGGGAGATGCATTGATATGGTATAGGCTATGTGATGATATGAGATCATGGAACTATAAAAGATTGAAATTGGAATTTCATCAAAAGTATTACCCTATGCATCTTGTTCATCGTGATCGCAATTATATATATAATTTCTGGCCTCGTGAAGGAGAAAGCATCGCTCAAGCTTGGGGGAGGCTTAAATCAATGTTATATTCATGCCCCAATCATGAGCTCTCGAGAGAAATAATTATGCAGAGTTTTTATGCTCGGCTTTCTCATAATAATCAAACCATGCTCGATACTTCTTGTGCTGGCTCTTTTATGATGAAGACTATTGAATTCGGATGGAATTCATTGGATAGAATTAAATGCAACTCTGAAGATTGGGACCTCGACGAAGGTAAGGAGTCAGGTATGACACCTAAGTTTGATTGTGTTAAATCTTTTATGGACACCGATATTTTCCGTAAGTTTATCACTAAATATGGACTTGACTCTGAGATAGTAGCTTCTTTCTGTGAATCTTTTTCTACTTATGTTGATCTCCCTAAGGAGAAGTGGTTTAAATATCATCCTCCCATAGAAGTAAAAGTAGCTGCACCTATTAAAGTTGAAGAAAAGACTGTCACTTATAATGATCCTATTGTTCCTACTTCTTATGTTGAGGTAGACTAAGGCATAGCCTAGTGGTGTGAAGGGGCTGATGCCTTCCCACCCACCCAGGTTCAAGGCATGGTACATGCAATTTGGCTTTGTTGCACCAATTATACTGTATGGGGTTCCCTTACAGTCTTTCGATCATGCTAAAGCTTCAACTTTTGTTGGTAAAAGCAATATTAGAACTTATACACCTCCTGAGCAAGTTAAAGTAGAACCTAATATTGCTATTGTTAAAGATTTCTTGTCTGATAATATTGATGGGCATGTTATTCAGGTCGAAGGTGAAACTGCTAGAATTGCTAAACCTTGTGCTAAAGAGAAACATAGACCTGTGGTAGGCATGCCTGTTATTTCTGTTAAAATAGGAGATCATTGTTATCATGGCTAATGTGATATGGGTGCGAGTGCTAGTGTTATACTGCTTACTTTATACAAAGAAATTAAGAATGAAATTGCACCTGCTGAGTTAGAAGGTATTGATGTCACAATTAAACTTGCCAATAGAGATACCATTTCACCAATTGGAATTGTTAGAGATGTTGAAGTCTTGTGTGGGGAAACTAAATATCCTACTGATTTTCTTGTTCTTACTTCTCCGCAAGATAGCTTTTGTCCCATTATATTTGGTAGACCCTTCTTGAACACTGTTAGTGCTAGGATAGATTGTGAAAATAATATTGTTACTATTGGCTTGGATGATATGGTTCATGAGTTTAATTTCTCTAAATTTAGTAAACAACATCGTGAGGAAGAATTACCTAGTAAGGGTGAAATTATTGGTCTTTCTTCCATTGCCGTACCTCCTAGTGATCCTTTAGAACACTATTTGCTAGACCGTGAAAATGATATGTTCATGAATGAAAGAGGGGAAATAGATGAAGTATTCTTTAAACAGGAACCTATTCTGCAACACAACTTGCCTGTTGAAATTGTAGGGGATCCTCCTCCACCCAAGGGTGATCCTGTGTTTGAGCTTAAACCTTTGCTTGATAATCTTAAATATGCTTATCTTGATGAAAAGAAGATATATCCTGTTATTATTAGTGCTAACCTTTTAGAGCATGAAGAAGAAAGATTATTGAAAACTCTGAAGAAGCATCGTGCTGCTATTGGATATACTCTTGATGATCTTAAGGGCATTAGTCCCACTCTATGTCAACATAAAATAAATCTGGAAGCAGATGCCAAACCACTTCGTGATCCTTAATGACGTCTGAATCCTAAAATGAAAGAAGTGGTAAGAAAAGAAATACTCAAGCTTCTAGATGTTGGTATAATTTATCCCATTGCTGATAGTCAGTGGGTAAGTCCTGTCCATTGTGTCCCTAAGAAGGGAGGTATTACTGTTGTTCCTAATGATAAAGATGAATTGATTCCACAAAGAATTATTACAGGTTATAGGATGGTAATTGATTTCCGTAAATTAAATAAGGCTACTAAGAAAGATCATTCCCCCTTACCTTTTATTGATCAAATGCTAGAAAGATTATGCAAACATACACACTATTTCTTTCTAGATGGTTATTCTGGTTTCTCTCAAATACCTGTATCGGCTAGAGATCAGTCAAAGACTACTTTTACATACCCTTTTGGTACTTTTGCTTATAGACGTATGCCTTTTGGTTTATGTAATGCACCTGCTACCTTTCAAAGATGCATGATGGCGATATTCTCTGACTTTTGTGAATAGATTTGTGAGGTTTTCATGGATGATTTTTCCGTCTATGGTTCCTCTTTTGATGATTGCTTGAGCAATCTTGATCGAGTTTTGCAGAGATGTGAAGAAACTAATCTTGTCTTGAATTGGGAAAAGTGCCACTTTACGGTTAATGGAGGTATTGTCTTGGGGCATAAAGTTTCTGAAAGAGTTATTGAAGTTTATAAAGCCAAGGTCGATGCTATTGAAAAGATGCCATGTCCCAAGGACATCAAAGGTATAAGAAGTTTCCTTGGTCACGCCGGATTTTACAGGAGGTTCATTAAGGACTTCTCAAAAATTTCTCGGCCTCTGAATAATTTATTGCAAAACGATATACCATTTGTCTTTGATGATGATTGTGTAGAAGCATTTGAAATACTTAAGAAAGCATTAGTCTCTGCACCTGTTGTTCAGCCACCTGATTGGAATTTACCCTTTGAGATTATATGTGATGCTACTGATTATGCTGTAGGTGCTGTTCTAGGGCAAAGAGTTGATAATAAATTAGATGTTATTCATTATGCTAGTAAGACTCTAGGGAATGCTCAAAGAAATTATGCTACTACTGAAAAAGAGCTTTTAGCAGTTGTATTAGCTTGTGATAAGTTCAGATCTTATATTGTTGATTCTAAAGTAACTATTCACACTGATCATGCTGCTATTAAATATCTTATGGAAAAGAAAGATGCTAAACCTAGACTTATTAGATGGGTTCTCTTGCTACAAGAATTTGATTTGCATATTGTTGATAGAAAGGGAGCTGAGAACCCCGTTGCAGACAACTTGTCTAGGTTAGAGAATGTTCTTGATGACCCACTACCTATTAATGATAGCTTTCCTAATGAACAATTAAATGTTATAAGTACTTCTCGTAGTACTCCATGGTATGCTGATTATGCTAATTATATTGTTGCTAAATTTATACCACCTAGCTTCACATACCAACAAAAGATAAAGTTTTTTTATGACTTGAGACATTACTTTTGGGATGACCCACATCTTTATAAAGAAAGAGTAGATGGTGTTATTAGAGGTTGTGTACCTGAGCATGAACAGGAACAGATCCTACGCAAGTGTCATTCCGAGGCTTATGGAGGACACCACGCTGGAGATAGAACTGCACATAAGTTATTGCAATCTAGTTTTTATTGGCCTACTCTCTTCAAGGATGCCCGTAAGTTTGTCTTGTCTTGTGATGAATGTCAAAGAATTGGTAATATTAGTAGACATCAAGAAATGCCTATGAATTATTCTCTTGTTATTGAACCGTTTGATGTTTGGGGCTTTGATTATATGGGACCTTTTCCTGCCTCTAATGGATACACACATATTCTAGTGGCTGTTGATTACGTTACTAAGTGGGTAGAAGCTAGTCCAACTAGTAGTGCTGATCATAACACTTCTATTAAAATGCTTAAAGAAGTTATTTTTCCGAGGTTTGGAGTCCCTAAATATTTAATGACTGATGGTGGTTCACACTTTATTCATGGTGCTTTCCGTAAAATTCTTGCTAAATATGATGTTAATCATAGAATTGCATCTCCTTATCACCCTCAGTACTGTGGTCAAGTAGAGTTGAACAATAAAGAGCTCAAATTAATTTTGCAAAAGACTGTTAATAGGTCTAGGAAGAATTGGTCCAAGAAACTTGATGATGCATTATGGGCTTATAGAACTGCATATAAAAATCCTATGGGTATGTCTCCGTATAAAATGGTTTATGGAAAAGCATGTCAATTACCTCTCAGACTAGAACATAAGGCGTATTGGGCTATTAAAGAGCTTAACTATGATTTTAAACTTGCCGGTGAGAAGAGGTTATTTGATATTAGCTCACTTGATGAATGGAGAACCCAAGCTTATGAAAATGCCAAGTTGTTTAAAGAAAAAGTTAAAAGATGGCATGACAAAAGGATACAAAAGCGTGAGTTTAATGTAGGTGATTATGTATTGCTATACAACTCTCGTTTAAGATATTTTATAGGAAAACTTCTCTCTAAATGGGAAGGCCCCTATGTTATCGAAGAGGTCTATCGTTCTGGTGCCATAAAAATCAACAACTTCGAGGGCACAAATCCGAAGGTGGTAAACGGTCAAAGAATTAAACATTATATCTCAGGTAATCCCATAAATGTTGAAACCAATATTATTGAAACCGTAACCCCGGAGGAATATATAAGGGACACCTTCCAGACCATTTTAGACTCCGGAAAGGAATAGGTATGTGGTACGGTAAGTAAACCGACTGTTTTTGTTTTTGTTTTTGTTTTTGTTTCAAGCTATCCCGTTGCAGATTAAATAAACATGTCTTCCCAGGATTCGGAAGGAGAAAGCTATGTGGATGATTACTTAGCAAATCACAAGGTCTATGGAGATGTGGAACACGATGGATGGACCACGGAGAAAGATTAGGACAAAGCGCTTACTGATCTACTGACGCGTATGCCCCCGGCCTCTTCCGGAGCACCAAGCCCGAAGGTTTCGCGGCCTGGATCACAGGTACATGAGCCCCAAGGGCTAGCAAGGGCACGACAGCTGGACCCGCATTAGCGCCGGCTATCGACGGAGCAGCAGCGTCACCTTGGGAGATCAGTGCCGACCTTCCCTTCTTTAGGACCCCAGCCGACGGCTTATTCGGGGGCCCCCGGGACCTTGTCGTGACCCTAGCAGAGATCGGCGACTCCATCACCGGGAGCTCGCTGGGCTCGTCGTCGTCGGGAAGGGTGCAGCGGAGGTTCACCATGTGGAGAGGAGAGGTCTCCCCAGCTCCCTCCCGGGTCGCCTCCGAGTCAGCCTCGATGGACTGACCAGAGGACACCATCACCGGGGCCACCACCATCGGAGCCCCAGTAGGCGCCAGTGGCACGAGCCCGCGCTCGCTAAAGACGGGCATGGCGGCAACGATCTTCGACCCATCCGGGCGGCGGTACAGTGGAAGATGGGTGTCAGGCGGATACCCATGATCCTCCGCAACCAGGAGATGGAGGACCTTGTCCAGCTCCTCGTCGGACAAGGTGTCCAGGCGCAGGCGGAGGTCACCCACTCCTTCTTCCATGAGCCTCTACAAGGGGCATAAGCATGCCTGGAGTGGGGCCAGGCACTGCGACTGGAACTCCTTGAGGATCATGGCCCCCGTCAACTTCTCCACCTTCGGGTCATCTCGCCTCAGGTCAGCCACCATCCTTCCCAGCACCTGCTCCGCCCGCGGGTTGCTGAGCTTCTCGCTAGTCCACCCATCGTGAGGCACTAGCCTCCCCGTTGGCAGCACTAGCCGAGGGTAGGGGCTCTTGGTGTTCATGAGAAACCATTTGCTCCAGAAGCCCTCTGCCTTCTTCCAGGCTCTCGAGATTGCATCGGCTCCGTTTGCCGCAACAATGTTGTCGCACCCTGAGCATGCCGCGCCATCCTTGTTCCGGAGGTAGAAGAAATGGTGAAGCAGCGCCACGGATGGCATCACCCCCACGAATGCCTCACAATAGAAGGCGAATATAGACAGGAGAAGGACGAAATTGGGATGAAGGTGGAGGGCGTGGTGCTTGTAATGGTGGGGGATGGCGTAGAAAAACTCAGAGAAAGGGGGGACCAGCCCCGTGAAGACACCATGCATGAAGAAGGGGTAGAAGGTGCTACCGGAGGCCTCCGGCTCGGCGGAGCCAACCCGAAGCATGGTCTCTCTCCCTTGTTGCTGGCACCCGCCGCCATCGGGAGCACAATGGCGAAGTTCTTCTCTGAGGCATTGGGAGCGTTCAAGGAGGGCACGTACCAGGAGGGTGAGCGCAAGGCCTTCGTCTTGTTGGATGCCATCGGCTGCAAGCTAGGGCAGGAGTTCTGGCGGATCTGGAGTCTCTTGGGGCGAAGAACACGACAGGGGATCTAGAGCAAGACAAAGGAAGGCAATGAAGGCTCTGTAGCGTGCGCTGGCCTTTTGTCAGGTGGGAACGGCTGCCGAGGCCCCCTGGGAAAATGGAGGCGCCCACGTCCCACCAATCACCATTCGTCAATGAAGGCCGCAGGAGGTTGGGTCCCGCGGTGCTCCGCACTTACCCTTTGGCTTCGCCTCAAAGCCAAGATCGAGTGCACCTCGGGCCCGGGGGCTACTATCGGAGTTATGGGACCGAGAGTGCCCAGACTTGCCTGCCTGCGGGCTTGCGTGTGGCTCCACCAACGGCCTGGTACGACCCATCTTCAGCAGCAACCACTCAAGACCCTCGCGAGGCGGACGACACCAAGACCTCCCCGGGAGCAGCCTCACTAGGCTGGTTCCCGAGGAGCCGAGATCTCGATGCAAGGGGCACCTCGCAAGGTTCACGTGGCGTGAACCATGAGTCCCAAGGGCAGGCGGGCGCAGCGGACGTAGTGTACCAGTTTCCTCTTTCGTGCTAAAGAGGCAGGCGCAGGAGAGGAGTCCCAAGGCATCAGGCAAAGGTTTCCATATCGGTGCAACAAGACCAAGAGCAATAGGACGGCAGGACGAAGGTCACCACGGAGCCCACAGCAGCGTCACCACGAGAGCCTTTGGAAAGGCGAAGACCACCTTTTGCCAGGACAACTTTTACTAGTTGTCTCCCTTCAAACTTGGCCGTTGTGGGATCCCTTCCCACCTAACATTTGAGAAGAGGGCCAGTGCCTCTATAAATAGGACTAGCCACCACCATAGGGAGGGATCGACTCATCGGGGATCAGATCCAATCCATCCTCACATCCACCAGCTCGCTGAGCTCAAGAACACCTCTCCTCCTGAGGCTGTTCACCCATTGTACTAGTTAATCCTTACCCCATGAGGCAATCCACCAACACCACACTGGAGTAGGGTATTACATCGCAAGGTGGCCCGAACCAATATAAACCCTTGTGTGTCTTGTTCCTTGGGTTCCTCCAGCTAGGCCATGAGATCGTTGAGCGAGCGAACTACGGAGAGAGTGTTCTTCGTGCACACCCTAGAGTTCGAACCTCAAGGGTTAGTCGGAACTCGCAATCCGACAGCGAGCATGCCCCCATGCTTCAGGCCCTCAGGGTGTGGGCCAACCGAGCCCTGAGCATCATCTGTGAGGAGAGTGTCCCTCATGCCCGCGTGGAAGATTATGCTAGCCACCTTCACTTTATTACTGAAGTCGTGACGCGCCTGGAAGATCAGGCTATGAGGGCTCGCGAGCTTGTCGGGGAGAGGAGCTGGGGCCTCCTTGGGCGCGCGTTCTCTCGCATCTTTAGTCATCTTCAGAACCTCGACCCCCACTTTGACTTTGACGCTGCCATAGCCTCGGTGCATGAGGCTATACGGGACAACCTATCTCACTAGGTGGACAATCATGTCGAAGCCTTGGTGAGGGAATTCGCCACAGAGGACGACGTGGTGGTGGTCATGGCGGACAAAGATAGCATGGATGATGATAGGGAAGAGGACGCCAGTGACAGCACAAGTAGCGCATACGAGAGCGACCAGGGCGATGCTGGGGGCAGCACGTCCAGTTGAGCCTGCATTGCTTAGCGTGAACCTGCATGCAAAGACTTGGATACGGCCCCGTAGGGTGTGAGAACATTTTGGAGGGGGAGCCCTCGTATATGTAAATTTACATTCTATTTTTTAAGCCAGACCCGAAATGTGCTTTTGTGAGCTTGTGAGCCCCTGAGCAGGGTTGTTGTTGAGACTTGTCTTGATCCTAGCGGGCCTTGAACGGGGTCTGGGTTGCTGACGTGCCTTCCCCCTGAGGCGAGCCCTCAGAAGCTTGCGAGGCACTGGTCCTCCTGAGGAGCCAGCGGATCCATCCGAGAGGGCCATGATAGGAGCGTCCAGCGGACCTTGGCAAGATGCGCACGCGGCAATGCTGCGACGCGTGCACTCTTGCCCCGAGGGGGTCTTATCCAGGCTGCCTAGAAGCGCCCAACGCAGTCTGCCGACCAGCCCCCATGCCACGAGGCACCCGTAAGAGGGGGTCGGAGGCGCGAGCCTTAAAAACAAAGCACGCGACGAGAACACAATAAATTCAGCAGAAAACCAAGGAAAAACTCCCCCAATTTTAATTAACACAGAAGAACTTCAACTCTCAATCCAAAAGGAAGAAGGCGAACAAGTTGTGGATAAAAGGGTGAAAAGGCAAACAACCGCGTCCGGCATCTAGCTAGTCTTCTTGTCTTCTCACCAGCGTGGAGCTAAATGCTTTTGCTGGATGTGAGCATAGTCATTGGGGGACAGTGTCAACGGCTAGCGCGGACCATGGTGCTTCCACTTGGACGTGGGCGACAACCCCCCAGGCTGAGGGGCGGCACACTGGACACTCCGGGGCATGTACATCCCCACTCATTATTACGTGAGAGTGTCACGAGCGGAGACCTTCACAGGCGTGAGCCTTGCTTCATATCGCCTGACATGGGCCCCACCTTGCGCCTCCCCTGACCACCGTTGGGTCATCCAAAAACCAGGACAGGACCAAGGGGCAAGGGGGACGACAGCGGCGCCCTCGGCTACCACAGGCCCTCTGCCGGGGGGGAAGGGCTCGCCGACGCCTCCCTCTGCAGAGGACCTTCCTCCGCATGACTCCTTGCTCTGTGGGGCATGAAGGGGGACCTGTGTCCGGGCCTTGCCTGTACAGGCCCCAGCGTGCTGGTCCCGCCGGGGGCACCGCGCCGGGGTCTGCGGCTGCTGCTGTGGCCTGGGGCACTGGCCGTACTGTAACACCTCGGATGTAATTTAACTTATATGTATCCCAACTCTTGCCGTTTCCGGCGCTAAGTTATTTTATTTCTCCATTGTCGGGTTTGTGTCTCCGTGTGTTGTTGTCTGAGTCATGCATCTAATATCATGTCATCATGTGCATTTCATTTGCATACGTGTTCGTGTCATGCATCCGAGCATTTTCCCCGTTGTCCGTTTTGCATTCCGGCGCTCCTATGTCCTCCGGTGGTCCTTTCTACCTCTTTTCGTGTGTGGAGGTTAAGCATTTCCGGATTGGACCGAGACTTGCCATGTGGCCTTGGTTTACTACCGGTAGACCGTCTGTCAAGTTTCGTGCCATTTGGACTTCGTTTGATACTCCAACGGTTAACCGAGGGACCGAAAAGGCCTCGTGTGTGTTGCAGCCCAACACCCTTCCAATTTGGCCCAAAACCCACCAAAAACCCTTCCATCATCTAGAGCGTTCGATCACGATCGCATGGCCAAAAATTGTGCTCAATTTGGAGCCTCCTAGCTCCTCCTACCTATAAAAAGGTCTCTTCCTCAAAAATTTCGGATCCCATCTACCACTAAACCCTAGACTCGCTCATCTCCGCGGCCGGGCATGTCCGGTTCCCACCGGACGAGTCGCCGCCTGCAGCCAATGGCGTGCCGCCATGTGGCGCGCCGCCACCCGCACCCGCTCCGGCCCGCTCGGCCCCGGGAGAGCCCCTGAGGGCCCAACGCCATGCGCCGCCTCCTACGTGACCCCGCCGCCGTCCTCCTCCCATCCGGCCGCCTGAGGCGCCCGGCGCTGCCGCCCGCCATCTTCGACTGCTGCCACCGAAGCTCCGCCGCGCCCTCACCTCTGACCGCCGCGGACGTCGCTGCTCGCCGCCCCGGCCACTCCACCGACCCGAGCCGGCGCCGCTCCGCACCTCCGTCGGCCTCGTCGCGTCCGGCCACCGCCGGCGCCACCCCCGACCTCCACCGGAGCTCCGGCCACCTCGCCCCCAGCTCCGGTCTTCTTCTCCGGCGACGATGATCGACTTTGGTGAATAGTGCTGCTACAGTAACCGCGCCAGATCCAGATCCACGAGGGTTGACTTTTCATCCCTGAGCCCTATTTTTTTGCGAACTTTGGCATGTCATAACTCTCTCATCGTAGATCCGATTTGTGCATGTGGCATATCAAAATGTTCGTCTCGACGAGTATATCATTTGATCTCATTGCGTCATTTTCATTTGAGCTCATCTTGATGCCCGAAACCCTTTTGGAAGAGGGCTATGTGATGAATTTGTCAGATCTGTTTCAGCAAATAGCCTTTTCTCATTTTTGCCATGATTAATGTGTCCATGCTATGATCCTGAGCTCTAAATGTGTTTTGTTATATGCCATGTCATCTTTACAGAGGTGCTTGCCATATATTTTTGTGATATCTGTGGTGACTAGCACAAGCTTGCAAAGTAGCGTAATCGGTAATGCTGATTTCAGGGACTTAGAATTTCACTAAGTCCTTGTCCTGATTTTGTTGTTATGCCATATGTTCATGTTATTTCCTAGTGATCCGTGGCTCTTTTGAGGATGATCAGTAAGGATGTTTTGTTAACATTGTGGTGCTCTATCTGTCCATGTCTTTTTTTGCATTTATGGAGCACCCTAGCTTGAGTTAATCGAGCTCTACTTTTGCTATAAAGTGAATCCTGGCAGATTGTTGACATGGTTAGCAATGTTGCCGAGGATGTTTCTATTGATCCGTGGATTCTATGTTGTTGGTCTTGCTATGTCTAGCTTCTATGCTATGTATTCTTGATGGGTGTATGCTTAGTTTGTCATGCCATCCTCTGTAGTGAGTGCATCGAGCTCGTAAACATGCCTACTCGTTGACTGATTTGCATGCTCCAGTTTTTCACAAAGTCTGAAATCTGTTTATGTTTTTGCCATGTTCACAAGCTTACAATTGTATTTTCTGATCCCTTTTGGGTCAAGGTCACTAAGGGCTTTTGTTAAGTGCTTTGAGTAGCTTCATGCCATGCCTTGCCTTGCCATGTTAAGTTACTGTAGCTTGTAGTTTTCATGCTCTAAAGTGTGCTTCCTGATGTTAATTTCACTAAGTCTGAAACCTGTTATCATTTGCACTTTTGCCATGCTTGTTTGAACCTGTTAATGGATGAATTAGCCATAGATCAGTGTTCATCTTTTGTCAACCTTCATGAGTGGATCCCTGCCATGTATTTTGTTGTCATGTTTGAGTGCTGTAGCATATTTATCTTGATGCATTTAGTTGATCACTTGCTGATTATCGCAGACCAGTGCCATATTTGTTTTGCTTGCCATTTCCAAACCATGCTTCCGATTCCGGTGATCTTTATATCGATTTCAACCAAAATCACCTCACCTTTCCATTGGCACTCTTGGATTTCCAAGTTGAGGCCAGGTTCAATCATTCCTTGTCAAATCTTGCATATGCATCACATACCGCCTCCCGCATATCATACCATGTTTGCATCATGTTGTTTGAGCATTGCACGTGGTTGATTGTGTTCCGTTTGCTTGTTGTTCTTGTTTGGGTAGAGCCGGGAGACGAGTTCATGAATGAGGAGCCCGTTGATTTCGCTTACGAGGATCAATTCAACTCTGAGAACTTTGCAAGCAAGATGACCATACCCTCGAAATCACTTCTATCTTTGCCTGCTAGATGCTCGCTCTTTTGCTATGCCTATGCTATGATGCCTACCACTTGCTTATCATGCCTCCCTATTGCCATGTCAAACCTCTAACACACCATGTCCTAGCAAACCGTTGTTTGGCTATGTTACCGCTTTGCTCAGTCCCTCGTATAGCGTTGCTAGTTGCAGGTGAAGATTGGAGATCGTTCCTTGTTGGAACATTGGTTATTGTTGGGATATCACAATATTATCTTGTTTATCTTAATGCACCTATATACTTGGTAAAGGGTGGAAGGCTCGTCCTTTTGCCTAGTGTTTTGTTCCGATTCTTGCCGCCCTAGTTTCTGTCATATCGGTGTTATGTTCCCGGATTTTGCGTTCCTTACGCGGTTGGGTTATAATGGGAACCCCTTGAAAGTTCGCCTTGAATAAAACTCCTCCAGCAATGCCCAACCTTGGTTTTACCATTTGCCACCTAGCCTCTTTTCCCCTTGGTTTTCCGGAGCCCAAGGGTCATCTTTATTTAAACCCCCCTTGGCTAGTGCTCCTCTCAGTGTTGGTCCGAACTGGGCAGCCTGTGGGGCCACCTCGGGGAAACTTGAGGGTTGGTTTTTCTCGTAGCTTGACCTATCTGAGTGTGCCCTGAGAACGAGATATGTGCAGCTCCTATCGGGATTTGTCGGCACATTCGGGCGATGTTGCTGGACTTATTTTACCATTGTCGAGGATGTCTTGTAACCGGGATGTCGAGTCTGATCAGAATGTCTCTGGAGAAGGAATATCCTTCGTTGACCGTGAGAGCTTGTGATGGGCTAAGTTGGGACTCCCCTATAGGGATTTGAACTTTTCGAAGTCGTGCCCGCGATTATGGGCAGATGGGAATTTGTTAATGTCCGGTTGTAGATAACTTGAAACTTAACTTAATTAAAATGAATCAACCGCGTGTGTAACCGTGATGGTCTCTTCTCGGCGGAGTCCGGGAAGTGAACACGGTGTTCGAGTAATGTTTGACGTAGGTTGTTCTAGGATCACTTCTTGATCATAGTTGTTCGTCCGTGCTTTTTCCTTCTCTTCTTGCTCTCTTTTGCGAATAGGTTAGCCACCATATATGCTAGACGCTTGCTGCAGCTCCACATCATACCTTGCCTTACCTATAAGCCTAAATAGTCTTGATCGCGAGGGTGTGAGATTGCTAAGTCCCCGTGACTCATAGTTTACTTCCAAAACCAAATGCAGGGACCGATGATACCGTTCCAGACGATGCGCTTGAGCTCAAGTGGGAGTACGATGAAGACTCTCGTCGTTACTATGTGTCTTTCCTAGATGATTAGTAGTGGTGCCCAGTTGCGGCGATCGGGGACTTTGTCGCATGTGGGGGTTGATCTTTATTTTGGTACCATAGTCGGACCATGAGTGTATTGGATGATTGTAATGTTATTCATGTATTTGTGTGATGTGGCGAGTGTAAGCCAACTATGTATCCTTTCCCCTTTTATTTATTTACATGGGATGTTGTGAAGATTACCTTACTTGCGACATTGCTTTTAATGCGGTTATGCCTCTAAGTCGTGCTTCGACACGTAGGAGATATAGCCGCATCGAGGGCGTTACAAGTTGGTAATCAGAGCCTTCCCCGACCTTAGGAGCCCCCTCCTTGATCGAATCGTTGGTGTTGTTGAGTCTAGAAAAATGTTTTGAGTCATTTAGGATTTTATATATTGGAGAGTTAGGAATTCTTTTTACTCCCCAGTCCCTTCATCGCTCTAGTGAGGCATCCTGACGTAGAGTTTTGACTCTTCTCTTCTCAAATTTCACAAAAAAATTTAGGATCACGCGGGTATCTTGGAATCGTTCCGATCGATTTGTGACGAGAACATTGTTCTTGGTGCCTCCTGTCATTTAGGGGTTGTGGCAGTGTCCCGGGGAGTTGAGCTCCGAGGTGTTGTCGTCACAATTTTATCGTTGAGATTCTGGAATACCTGAGTTTCACCGACATCAAAAATCTCTTTTATGCAGTTGTTGGTGAGATAACCTCGACGCCACCCAGTACCAGGGCGGGAGTTCGGGAGTATTGCCATAACTTGTATAACAGATGCTTTTCGAAGGTAGAGGTAAATGATTTTCGAAGGTTTCTCGGTTATGTGTTGAAGGATGGATACAACTGGATGTAGGATTTGCTAGATTTGGGTGAGATATTATGCTTCCCCTGTATCCCCAACACCTGATTTCATAACCGGAAAGGTTCGGGAGTTTCATAGGTGGGAATTCTTGTAGCTCTAGTTCTTCTTCCGCGGATATTTGGGTTGGGATTGGGTAATCCTCACCACGTATTCGTTCTTGTTCGTACCTTGTTGGTTTTATTCTTCTACCTCGATTCAAAGTGGCTTCTCAACTTATGGATATGTGACCATTTCAATTGGAATGCATTCGTTCATTTTGTTCGGATGTCAAGACTATATGTTGCAATTTCAACACGTTTGATTCAGCTTAAATATTTTTCTGTCAAGATGCTAATGGATGTCAACCTCTTCAGGATGGCTCCTCCAACGCGTACGACTCCGAATCTTGATCTGCCACCACCACCTCCACCTCCGGAGGTATGGCAAGCTGTGATGGCCGCTACCAATGCAAACACGCAGCTGATCATGCAACTTCTTCAAGAGCGCAACTAAGGGAACCAGGGCCATGGCAACAATCAGAATCAGTTTGCTACACTCAACCAGCTCCTTGCTAACCAGCCAAAGACCTTCAGCAATTGTGTTGAGGCAACAGATGCTAATGATTGGCTCGTGGACATATGCAAGCATTTCGAGTGCAGTAACATCAGGCCTAAGGACTTTGTCAAGTTCGCCTCCTTTCAACTCAAAGACCAAGCTGCAGAATGGTTTCAGCAGTACAAAGATTCCAGAGGAGGCCGTGCAATTACCTGGGATGAATTCTGTCAAGACTTCAAAGCTCATCATATTCCTTAGAGTGTGGTTGAAAGCAAGCGTGAGGAATTCTGCAACCTGAAGCAAGGAACTATGTCTGTTTACCAGTACAACATCATGTTCCAAAAGCTCGCCCGTTTTGCTAAGCAAGACGTCCCTAACGAGAAGAGCATGAATACCAGTTCAGGGGTGGTCTCAGAGAAGAACTCCAGCTAGCTCTCGTCCTCTTTGAGCCCAAGAAGTACGATGAGTTTTACAACATGGCAATGAAGCAAGAGACTGCTCAACTGAAGTGCGATGCTTCCAAGAAGCGATTCAGAGACGCAACTCCTTCTTCCTCAACTCAAGTGGCTAAGCAACAAAAGTATTGGCTTCCTCCTCCTCCATTCCGTCATCCTTATCAGCAGAAGAGCAAAGGTGGCTGTGGATCTTCCCACCCACCCAACCCTGGCTTTCAGAACAAGACTTCGTCTCAAGCTCCAAGATCAAGTGCTTTGTATCACCGTCCGCTCTCGGAGGTCACGTGCAACAAGTGCCAACAGAAGGGTCACTATGCCAACAAATGTTTCAATCAGAGGCGTCTCCCTCCTCCTCCTCCTGTGAGATCGGCAAGTACGGCTATGGTCAAGCATAACCCCAAGCACGCCAAGGTCAACTTGTTGAATGCAGCTCAGGCAGACGACTCGTCAGATGTCATCATGGGTAACCTTCCTGTTAATGATGTTCCTGCAAAAGTACTTTTTGATACTGGTGCATCGCATTGTTTCATGTCAAAGCCAGTTTTTGCCAAGAATGAATTCGTTTCTTGTCATTTGGGCAAACAAATGTATATCGTTTCTCCTGGCAAACGTTTGAGTGCAAGTTTGGAGGTTCCAGATGTTACTATCACGTTGGGCGATTACAAGTTTCTTTCTTCTCCAATGGTCCTTGGTAACTCGGATATTGATCTTATTCTTGTAATAGACTGGCTTTCTAAGCACAAGGCTCAGCTTGATTGTGCTGCCAGGCAGATTCAATTGACTCATTCGTCTAAGGATGTAATTGCCTTTGCCGCTAATGACGATACCATCCGTCTATTTTCTCTCAATGAGAAGGGTGAGCTGGATGCCATCTCTCAAATTCCAGTCGTTTGCGAATATCAAGATGTCTTTCCAGAAGAGCTTCCAGGAATGCCTTCGCACCGGCCAGTTGAATTTGTCATCGATCTTGAGCCTGGCACGGAACCTATTTGCAAACGTCCTTATAAGCTGGGACCCAAAGAGTTGAAGGAGCTGAAGAAACAACTCGATGAACAAGAGCGTATGGGTCTCATCCTACCTAGTTCTTCTCCATGGGATTGTGGAGTTCTTTTTGTGAAGAAGAAGGATGGAACGGACCGACTTTGTGTTGACTACCGTCCATTGAACAAGAAGACTATACAGAACAAGTACCCACTTCCCAACATCAATGACATGTTTGAACAACTCAAAGGTGCTCAAGTATTCTCCAAGCTTGATCTCCGAATGGGCTATCACCAGATTCGAATTCGTGAGCAAAATATCCCGAAGACGGCTTTCAGAACAAGCTATGGTTCATATGAATACACTGTCATGTCTTTTGGCCTCGTCAACGCTCCTCCGACTTTCTCTTGCATGATGAACTTCATCTTCAACCCCTACACAAATGACTTCGTCTTGGTCTACCTCGAAGACATTTTGGTCTTTTACAAGAACAAGGAAGATCATGCCAAGCACTTGCGTTTGGTGCTGGATAAGCTCAGAGAACATTAGTTCTATGGCAAGTTCTCAAAGTGCGAGTTTTGGCTCGATGAGGTTCTCTATCTTGGGCATATCATCTCTGCCAAGGGCATAGTGGTGAATCCTGAGAAGGTGTCTGCAATTGTGAATTGGGAACCACCTCAGAACGTGAAGCAACTCCGCAGCTTCCTTGGTCTTGCAAGCTATTGTCGAAGATTCGTGGAGAACTTTTCAAAGATCGCGAAGCCTCTTTCAAACCTTCTCCAGAAGAACGTCAAGTACGTTTGGTCTCCTGAATGTGACATCGCTTTCAACACCCTGAAAGAGAAATTAGTCACTGCTCCAGTTCTGACTCCTCCTGATGAATCCAAACCGTTTGATGTCTTCTGTGATGCCTCTCTCCAAGGTCTTGGTGTAGTGTTGATGCAAGAGAAGAAAGTTGTGGCCTATACTTCTCGCCAGTTGAAGCCCAACGAGAAGAACTACCCCACTCATGACCTCGAGTTGGCGGCAGTTGTGCATGCTCTTTTGACTTGGAGACATCTCTTATTGGGAAGAAAAGTGGACATCTTCACTGACCACAAGAGTCTCAAGTACATCTTCACTCAGCCTAATCTCAACCTCAGGAAGACTCATTGGGTCAAAATGATTCAAGAGTATAATCTGAGTATCGAATATACTCCAGGCAAGGCCAATGTAATTGCTGATGCTTTGAGCAGAAAGGCTTACTACAATAGTTTGATTCTCAAGCCTTACCAACCCGAGCTTTGTGAAGCTTTCCGCAAACTCAATCTGCAAGTTGTTCCTCAAGGATTTCTGGCCAACCTTCAAGTCTCTCCTACTTTGAAGATCAGATTCGTGAGGCTCAACTTCTTGATGCTATGGTGAAGAAGGTGAAGATTGGGATTGCCAAGAGTCAATCCAAGTACAAGTGCTATCGCCTTAATGACAAGGATACTCTATTCTTCTAGGATCGCATTGTTGTGCCTAAAGGTGAACTTCGTCAAGTCATTATGAACGAGGCCCACAATTCACTCCTCTCCATCCGCCCTAGAAGTACGAAGATGTACCATGACCTCAAGCAGGTGTATTGGTGGACTCGAATGAAGCGTGAGATTGCTCAGTTCGTGAATGAATGTGATGTCTGCAGAAGAGTGAAGGCAGAACACCAACGACCAGCTGGTCTCCTCCAACCTCTTGCCATTCCAGAATGGAAGTTTGACCACATTGAGATGGACTTCATGACTGGATTTCCAAAGTCCAAGCGTGGCAATGATGCTATATTCGTTGTCATCGACAAACTCACTAAAGTGGCTCATTTCCTGCCTATCAAAGAGTCTATCACTACAGCTCAATTGACAGAGCTTTATACCTCTTGAATTATCTCCCTGCATGGCATTCCGCAGTTGATTTCTACAGATCGTGGCAGCATCTTCACCTCGAAGTTTTGGGATTCTTTTTAGAAGGCCATGGGCACCAACATCCGTTTCAGCACAGCTTTTCATCCCCAAACAAGCAGCCAAGTCGAGCGTGTCAATCAGATTCTTGAAGATATGCTCAAGGCTTGCATTATCTCTTTCGGTATGAAGTGGGAAGATTGTCTTCCATATGCCGAGTTCTCCTACAACAACAACTTCCATGCGAGTTCGGGCAAGGCCCCATTTCAAATTCTCTATGGCAGGAAGTGTCGTACACCTCTTAACTGGTCAGAGACTGGTGAACGTCAACTTCCCGGAAATGACTTGATCACAGAGGCAGAGGAGATGTGCAAAGTCATTCATGATAACCTCAAAGCTGCGCAATCGCGCTAGAAGAGCTACTATGATAGTAAGCATCGTGATTTGGCTTTCGAGATCGGAGACCATGTTTACCTTCGCGTCTCTCCAATGAAAGGTACTTGCCGCTTCGGTATCAAAGGGAAGCTTGCCCCGAGATACGTGGGTCCTTTCAAGATCGTCAGCAAGAGAGGCGATCTCGCCTATCAACTCGAGCTTCCCTCCAACTTTGCAAACGTGCACGACGTGTTCCATGTCTCTTAGCTCCGCAAATGCTTCAAGACTCCTGACCGCACCGTCAACTTTGAAGACATTGATCTCCTAGAAGACCTTTCTTATCGTGAGCACCAAGTTGCTATTCCTGAAGAAATTGAGCGCAAGACTCGCAACAAGTCAATCAAATTCCTCAAAGTCAAATGGTCACACCATTCCGACCATGAAGCCACCTGGGAACGCGAGGATTACCTCCGTTCTGAGTACCCAGCGTTTTTCCAGTCCTAGATCTCAAGACGAGATCCTTTCGTAGTGGTGGAGTGTTGTAACACCCCGGATGTAATTTACCTTATATGTATCCCAACTCTTGCCGTTTCTGGCGCTAAGTTATTTTATTTCTCCATTGTCGGGTTTGTGTCTCCGTGTGTTGTTTTCTGTGTCATGCATCTCATATCACGTCATCATGTGCATTGCATTTGCGCTCCTATGTCCTCCGGTGGTCCTTTCTACCTCTTTTTGTGTGTGGAGGTTAAACATTTACGGATTGGACCGAGACTTGCCATGCGGCCTTGGCTTACTAACGGTAGACCGCCTGTCAAGTTTCGTGCCATTTAGACTTCGTTTGATACTCCAACGGTTAACCGAGGGACCGAAAATGCCTCATGTGTGTTGCAGCCCAACACCCTTCCAATTTGGCCCAAAACCCACCAAAAACCCTTCCATCATCTAGAGCGTTCAATCACGATCGCGTGGCCAAAAACCGTGCTCAATTTGGAGCCTCCTAGCTCCTCCTACCTATAAAAAGGTCTCTTCCTCAAAAATTCCAGATCCCATCTACCCCTAAACCCTAGCCTCGCCCATCTCCGCCGCCGGACACGTTCGGTTCCCACCGGACGAGTCGCCGCCGCCGCCCGCAGCCAGTGGCGTGCCGCCATGTGGCGCACCGCCACCCGCACCCGCTCTAGCCCGCTCGGCCCGGAGAGAGCCCCCGAGGGCCCGACGTCGTGCACCGCCTCCTACGCGACCCCGTCGCCGTCCTCCTCCCGTCCGGCCACCCGAGGCGCCCGGCGCCGCCGCCCGAGGCGCCCGGCACCGCCGCCCGCCATCTTCGACCGCTGCCACCGGAGCTCCGCCGCGCGCTCACCTCCGACCGCCGCCGACATCGCAGCTCGCTGCCCCGGCCTCTCCACCGACCCCAGCCGGCGCCGCTCCGCACCTCCGTCGGCCTCGTCGTGTCCGGCCACCGCCGGCGCCGCCCCCGACCTCCATCGTTGCTCCGGCCACCTCGCCCCAGCTCCGGCCTTCTTCTCCGGCGACGACGATCGACTTCGATGAACAGTGTTGCTATGCCATATGCCATATCCTGGTTTTGTTGCTATGCCATATGTTCATGTTGTTTCCTAGTGATCCGTGCCTCTTTTGAGGATGATCAGTAAGGATGTTTTGTTAACATTGTGCTGCTCTATCCATCCATGTCTTTTTTTGCATTTATGGATCACCCTAGCTTGAGTCAATCGAGCTCTACTTTTGCCATAAAGTGAATCCTGGCAGATTGTTGACATGTTTAGCGATGTTGCCGAGGATTTTGCTATTGATCCGTGCATGCTATGTTGTTGTTCTAGCCAGTTCTAGCTTCTATGCTATGTATTATTGATGGGTGTTTGCTTAGCTTGTCATGCCATGCTATGTAGTGAGTGCATCGAGCTCGTAAACATGCCTACTCGTTAACTGATTTGCATGCTCCAGTTTTTCACTAAGTCTGAAATCTGTTCATGTTTTTGCCATGTTCACATGCTTACAATTGTATTTTCTGATCCCTTTTGGCTCAAGGTCACTAAGGGCTTTTGTTAAGTGCTTTGAGTATCTTCATGCCATGCCTTTCCTTGCCATGTAAGTTCCTGGAGCTTCTAGTTTTCATGCTGATAAATTCCAGACTTGTGTTAATTTCACTAAGTCTGAAACCTGTTATCATTTGCACTTTTGCCATGCTTGTTTGAACCTGTTAATGGATGAATTAGCCGTAGCTCACTGTTGATCTTTTGTCAAGCTTCATGAGTGGATCCCTGCCATGTATTTTGTTGTCATGTTTGAGTGCCGTAGCATATTTATCTTGATGCATTTAATTGATCACTTGCTGATTATCGCAGACCGGTGCCATATTTGTTTTGCTTGCCATTTCCAAACCGTGCATCCGATTCCGTTGATCTTTATATCGATTTCAACTGAAATCACCTCACCTTTCAAGTGGCACTCTTGGATTTCCAAGTTGAGGCCAGGTTCAATCATTCCTTGTCAAATCTTGCATATGCATCACATACCGCCTCCCACATATCATACCATGTTTACATCATGTTGTTTGAGCATTGCACGTGGTTGATTGTGTTCAGTTTGCTTGTTGTTCTTGTTTGGGTAGAGCCGGGAGACGAGTTCGTGAACGAGGAGCCCGTTGAGTTTGCTTACGAGGATCAAGTCAACTCTGAGAACTTTGCTGGCAAGATGACCATACCCTCGAAATCACTTCTATCTTTGCTTGCTAGATGCTCGCTCTTTTGCTATGCCTATGCTACGATGCCAACCACTTGCTTATCATGCCTCCCTATTGCCATGTCAAACCTCTAACCCACCATGTCCCAGCAAACCATTGTTTGGCTATGTTACCGCTTTGCTCAGCCCCTCTTATAGCGTTGCTAGTTACAAGTGAAGATTGGAGATCGTTCCTTGTTGGAACATTGGTTATTGTTGGGATATCACAATATTATTATTTTTATCTTAATGCACCTATATACTTGGTAAAGGGTGGAAGGCTCGGCCTTTTTCCTAGTGTTTTGTTCCACTCTTGCTGCCCTAGTTTCCGTCATATCGGTGTTATATTCCCGGATTTTGCGTTCCTTACGCGGTTGGGTTATAATGGGAACCCCTTGATAGTTCGCCTTGAATAAAACTCCTCCAGCAATGCCCAACCTTGGTTTTACCATTTGCCACCTAGCCTCTTTTTCCCTTGGGTTTCCAGAGCCCAAGGGCCATCTTTATTTAAACCCCCCTGGGCCAGTGCTCCTCTGAGTGTTGGTCCGAACTGGGCAGCCTGCGGGGTCACCTCGGGGAAACTCGAGGGTTGGTTTTACTCGTAGCTTGACCTATCTGAGTGTGCCCTGAGAACGAGATATGTGCAGCTCCTATCAGGATTTGTCGGCACATTCGGGCGGTGTTGCTGGACTTGTTTTACCATTGTCGAGGATGTCTTGTAACCGGGATGCCGAGTCTGATCGGAATGTCTCGGGAGAAGGAATATCCTTCGTTGACCATGAGAGCTTGTTATGGGCTAAGTTGGGACTGCCCTGCAGGGATTTGAACTTTTGAAAGCCGTGCCCGCGGTTATGGGCAGATGGGAATTTGTTAATGTCCGGTTGTAGATAACTTGAAACTTAACTTAATTAAAATGAATCAACCACATGTGTAACCGTGATGGTCCCTTCTCGGCGGAGTTCGGGAAGTGAACACGGTGTTGGAGTAATGTTTGACATAGGTTGTTCTTGGATCACTTCTTGATCATAGTTGTTCGTCCATGCTTTTGCCTTCTCTTCTCGCTCTCTTTTGCGAATAGGTTAGCCACCATATATGCTAGACGCTTGCTGCAGCTCCACATCATACCTTGCCTTACCTATAAGCTTAAATAGTCTTGATCGCGAGGGTGTGAGATTGCTGAGTCCCCATGACTCACAATTTACTTCCAAAACCAGATGTAGGGACCGATGATACCATTCAAGACGATGCACTTGAGCTCAAGTGGGAGTATGATGAAGACTCTCGTCGTTACTATGTGTCTTTCCTAGATGATCAGTAGTGGTGCCCAGTTGGGGCGATCGGGGATTTTGTCGCATGTGGGGGTTGATCTTTATTTTGGTATCGTAGTCGGACCATGAGTGTATTGGATGATTTTAATGTTATTCATGTATTTGTGTGACGTGGCGAGTGTAAGCCAACTATGTATCATTTCCCCTTTTATTTATTTACATGGGATGTTGTGAATATTACCTTAATTGCGACATTGCTTTCAATGCGGTTATACCTCTAAGTCATGCTTCGACACGTAGGAGATATAGCCGCATAGATGGCGTTACACGTACCCTGCGGTTGTTGTCGTTGAAGGGTTCAACAAAGCTTCCAGGCAGCTCATGGAAAGCCTCGACCTCTAGTGAATCTCCTGCCCAACTCGGCTTGGGGAACGAGCCGGGGTGTTCCTCAGGCGTGTATTCCAGGTCCATCATGCGGGGCACATAGGCATCAGAGGCGGCTGCACTGGGGCCTATGCCTCGATGCCCCACACATTGGATTTCCGGGACCTACGCCTGGTCCAAGCGGTGTCGGGATGACGGTCAGTGCAGCCCCTCAGGGGACCGCTAAGGCCTGCCCCAGCCGCTAGCGCCGTGGTTGCGTCGGGACAAGCTATGGCGAGAGTCGTGTTGTTGCGGTCGAATCCTTCGGGCGACCCGTGGTGCGTGCGGGTGCATTGGGGCCTGTCACGCGCTCCTCCACCACCTGAGGGGTGGACAAGGTGCCAAAAGGTGCCGCACCCCCGCAGGCGGCGTCGAGTAGTTCGGCGAGCCACTCGAGTAGGGCATCGCGGCCGCTCTCTGCCAACCTGCAATGCAGTAGCTCTCGCGCCATAATGATCGCGGCCTGCATGTTTGCCTGCTCCCGACGAGTATGCGTGGCTGTCGCCGCGACGTAGCCCAACGACCGTGCGGCGGTGCGCACTCACCGAGTGGTGAGGGCGGGCGGCGCCGGCCCGTGCCGCTAGCGGCCGGCGGAGTAGGGCGATATACGCGCCGCCTGGAGCGCGAAGTGGAGGTCTTCTTGGATGGATTACATCGCCCGGGCGGGCCAAGAAGCCCAGTGCTCGGCATGAGCCCCCTAATCGTCAACCATCTGGGTTGCCGACGCACCCCTACCTGGCGCGCCAAATGTCAGATTTAGTGCTCCGCACACGCTTGAGAGGTTCAAACACTAGGGTGCGTACAAAGAACTCCTGCTCCCCAACCTACCAGCACAACAATTCCATACACTAACTCTACGAACCCAAGGGACAAGAGACACATCAGTTTATCCTGATTCGGGCCACCTTGCGGTGTAATACCCTACTCCAGCTTTATGGTGGATTGCCTCGAGGGGCTTAGGATGAACTAGTACACTTGTGGAACAACCTCGGGAGGTCAGGTGTTCTTGAGCTCGATGAGCTGGTGGGTGAGAGGATGGTCTGAATGATCCCCGTTCTACGGTGGTGGCTAAGTCCTATTTATAGTGGCCTTGGTCCTCTTCCCAAATGTAGGTAGGAAGGGATCCTACAATGGACAAATTCAAAGGGGGACAACTAGTACAAGTTATCCTGAGAAAAGTTGTCTTCGCCTGCAAAGACTCTGGTGGTGACGCTGTAGTGGGCTCCGTGATGATCTCCGATCTGTCATCTAGGCGGTCTTGGTCTTGTTGCACCAATATGGAAACCTTTTCTTGATTACTAGGGACTCCATGCCTGCGCTTGCCCCCTTGGCACCAAAGGGGAAACAAGTACACTACGCCCGCCGGCGCCTGCCTGGCCTTGGTCGTCATGGCTCACGTCATGTGAACCTCGCGAGGTGCACCTTGCCTTGATATCTCCGCTCCTCCGGAGCCAGCCTAGTGAGGCCACCCAAAGGGGAGGTCTTGGTGTCGACCGCCACATGAGCCTTGGCCCCTCGCGAGGGTCTTGAATCGTGCTACGGAAATTGGGCCTTACCAGGCCACTGGTGGAGCCATGCCGTGGGATGTAGGCAGGCATGTCTGGGTAACCCCGTTCCCACAATGCCGACACGTGGGAGAGGGAACGGGTCTTGAGGATAAGCCTTGTTGAGGTTGGTGAAATCAACGCACATGCGCTCCTTCTCCCCCTTCTTGGGGACGATAACCGGGTTCGCCACCCAATCTTGATGTCGTACTTCCCGAATGATGAAGGCCTCTTGCAGCTTGCGGGTCTCCTGGACGATGAACAACTGCTTCTCTGGGGCTTGCCGCCGTTCCTTCTGCTTTACTGGGCACGTGTTGGGGCACACCATTAGGTGATGCACACGGAACCTCGACCAGGTCCGCTGTCTCCCATGCAAACATGTCCTTGTTCGCACGGAGGAAGCTGACCAACGCCTCTTCCTAGTCCTGGGGGAGGTTGGCGCCTATTGTGAAGGTAGAGCCCGACTCCGCGTCTTCGTCAACTGGCACCTGCTTCGTTTCGACCTTGTCTTGAGAGAACAACTGCTTCTTCTTTGCTGCCGCAGCCCCCGGGCCCTCTAGAGTCCCTTCCCAACTTTGCCGCGCGGCCGCCGCGGCCCTGAAGGCGAGCTTGAGGGCCGAGAGTGCATCCTTAGTATCCCCCGCCACGGTGAGGACACCGCTGCTCCCTGGCATCTTCATGAGGTTGTAACCAGGATGGGTTTCCGCCATGAACTTGGCCAAGGCCAGGTATCGAGAATGGTATTGTACAGGAGGCTGATGCAAGCTCGGTGTAGTAGTTTTCGCGTGTGCAAAAGTTATGGGGAGGCGGATCTGCCCAAGAGGGCAGGTGGAGCTATCAACAACCCCGAAGAAAGGCTTCGTGGGGAGGAGCCGGCCATAGGGCACATGAAGCAGGCTGAACACTTCCACGGAGAGGACATTGAGGCCAGCGCCGCCGTCAATGAGGATCCTGGTGACTGCTACCTTGCAGATGATGGGGGTGCAGAGCATTGGGAGCGTGCCGGCACCGGCCATGGTCGCCGGGTGGTCCTTGAGTCGAAAGTGAGGTCAGCCTTAGGCGCCACCCAGCCCAGAGAAGCTCCCCGCTGTGCGTGGGCGGCTCCTAGCTAACGGAAGAACTGCTTGGCATGGTGCTCCAAGGCCGGAGCCTGCGAGCCGCGATGACATGGGGCACTGGTGCTACGAAGCGCGCGATGACGAGGCCGCTCAGCTCCTCCCAGGAAGCCATTGAGGATTCGGGCAAGCCCAGGAGTCAAGCGCGTGGCACACCCGTAAGGGCCATGGGGAGCCAGTTCGCCATGACCTTGTCATCACCGTCGGCCGCCCAGATAGCCTCAGCATATGCCTAGAGAAATCCTGCCAGTTCCGCCATGCTGTCGTATCGAGGCGGCAGCTCCGACCTGAACATTAGCAACCATTGCACTCGTCGGAAGGCAGGGGTGAAATCCCGGTGGCCCATGGTGCCTCGGAACGCGCTTGGCGGACCGGTCGGTGCAGTGACGCCTGCCATGAGAGCTGAATAGTATGGGTGGAGCATAGCAGGCGAGGAGGTGAATCTTCGACGCAACCCTACCTGGCGTGCCAAATGTCTGATTTAGGGCTCCGCAGACCCAAGAAAGATTCGAACTCCGGGGTGCATGCGAAGGACTCAATCTCTCAAGCCTACCGACTCATTTCTCTCAGACCCTAGCTCGATGAACGGGAAAGGAAAGACACATGATAGTTTACCCAGGTTCGGGCCACCTTGCGGTAGAACCCAACTTCTGCTTTGTTGTTGATTAGCCTCGAGGTGGCTGTGGATGAACTAATACAGAGGAAGAAGTACCTCAGGAGGTCTGTTCGTGTGTTGGGGTGTGCTGGTGAGGGTGTGGATTCGATGGGATCTGCCCCCCCCCCTCTATGGTGGTGGCTAACCTATAGTTATAGTGGCATTGGTCCTCTTCCCCCAAAATGAAGGCGGGAAGGGATCCAACAATGTCCATGTTTGAAGGGAGACAAATAGTAAATCCCATCCTGATGAAAGGTGGTCTTCGCCCGCAAAGCCTTTGGTCGTAACGTCGTGGTGCGCTCGGCGATGACCTCTGTCTTGTCGCCCTAGCGGTCTTGGTCTCGTAGCACGGAAATGGAAACCTTTGGTTGATTCCTCGTGAGTCCGCGCCTGCGCTTGCCTCTTTAGCACCAAAGAGGAAACCTGTTGTACTGCGCCCGCTGGCGCTCGCCTGGCCTTGGTCATCATGGCTTGCGTCAGCCTAACCTCACAAGGTGGGCACTTCCATAGGAACCTCTGCTCGTCAGGAGCCAGCCTAGGAAGATCGCTCCCTCTGGATGTCTTGGCGACGTCTGCCTCAAGAGGCTTGGCCCCTTGCGAGGGTCTTGCGTTGTTGATGCTAAACATGGGCCGTACCAGGCTGCTGATGGAGCCAGGTCGTGTGCCGCAGGCAGGAATGTCTGGGTACCAAGGTACCCAGAACACCGACAGAAGCCTTGGGAACCAAGCTATCGTTCAGTACAACGTTCCACCCCCGGATCGGAGGACAGATAGAACGAGTAAACTGGATACTCGAAGACATGCTTAGTGCATGTGTGTTGGCGTATGGAGCCAAGTGGGAAGATTGCCTACCATTCCCCAAATTCTCCTACAACAACAACTACCAGCCTAGTGTTCAGATGGCACCGTTTGAGGTGCTATATGGGCGAAAATACCGCACTCCCCTAAGCTGGTCAGAAACTGGTGAAGGACTATTCTTTGGACCCGATGTCCTCCACGAAGCAGAAGAGCAACTTCAACTAGTCAAAGAGCGTCTAGAAACCGCCAAGTCAAGACAGAAGAGCTATGCCGATTCACGCCACCGAGACATGAGTTTCCGTGTTGGAGACCATGTCTATCTTCGAGTAACACCCCTCAAGGGAACCCAACACTTCCATGTCAAAGGAAAGCTCACGCCTAGGTACATCGACCCATTCAAGATCAGTGACAGACGAAGAGAAGTTTCTTACTAACTAGAGCTACCGCCCGAACTGTCTGATGTGCACAATGTGTTCCACGTATCACAACTCTAGAAGTGTCTCGAAGTACCCGACAAGCCTGATATCTACAAGTACATCGATCATCTAGCCATTGACCTTCAGCCAGACCTCACTTACCGTGAGAGACTAGTTCACATCTTGGATGAAGCTAAATGTTGCACTCGAAACCACACCATTTGGTACTTCAAGGTCCAATGGAGCAACCACACTGAAGCAGAAGCAACTTCGGAGCGTGAGGACTACCTTAGATCGGAGTTCCCTTATCTCTTTAGCGCCTGGCCTAGGAATCTCGAGGACGAGATTCTTGTAAGGGGGTAGGTCTGTGACACCCTGTGTTTTGTAACATGTCATTTGCATTAATAAAGCCTAAAATTTTGGACCATCAAAAACTTCTGCATCATTTGCCTTTTTATTTTGGATTTTTGTCCGTAATTTCAAGTGCTCATGAAAGTCAAAACATAGATCCACCTCCTATACTTGATATCCTTGATCCAAAACATTTCCCAATGATCAAGCCATGTCTATAAGACAAAATCGTATTTTCGTACACAAATAATTTAGCCAAAAATAATTTTCTATTGTAGGTTTCTCCAAAAAACCCTGAATTAAGGCTTGGACTAAAAGTACTTCACTTATGACATGAAAAATCTTTCAAAAGGCATATTTGAGTACTATTTGAGTACGGAACCACCTCAAAGTTATCCTTTCTGACCGATCTATTCAAGAGTCCGTAGTAAAATAACATGAAGCTATTCTTTCCATTCAATCTATCATAGAGTTCGTACTAGAATAACACCTTAAGACAGAAATCAACCAAAACCCTAATGTCACCTAGATACTCCAATGTCACCTCAAGTATCCGTGGGTATGATTATACGATATGCATCCCACAATCTCAGATTCATCTACTCAAACCAACACAAAGTACTTCAAAGAATGCCCCAAAGATTCTACCGGAGAGTCAAGACGAAAACGTGTGCCAACCCCTATGCATAGGTTCATGGGCGGAACCCGCAAATTGATCACCAAAACATACATCAAGTGGATCAATAGAATACCCCATTGTCACCACGGGTATCCCACGCAAAGACATACATCAAGTGTTCTCAAATCCATAAAGACTCAATCCGATAAGATAACTTCAAAGGGAAAACTCAATGCATTACGAGAGAGTAGAGGGGGAGAAACATCATAAGATTGAACTATAATAGAAAAGCTCGTGATACATCAAGATCGTACCACCTCAAGAACATGAGAGAGAGAGAGATCAAACACATAGCTACTGGTACATTCCCTCAGCCCCGAGGGAGAACTACTCCCTCCTTGTCCTAGAGAGCATCGGGATGATGAAGATGGCCATCGGAGAGGGATTCCCCCTCCGGCAGGGTGCCGGAACGTGTATAGATTGGTTTTTGGTTGCTACGGGGGCTTCTGGCAGCGAAACTCCCGATCTATTGTGCTCCCCGAAGTTTTTAGGGTATAAGGGTATATATAGGAGGAAGAAGTACGACGGAGGACCTCCGGGCTGTCCACGAGGCAGGGGGCGCGCCCAGGGGGTGGGCACGCCCCCACCCTCGTGGGAAGCCCGGGGCTCTCCAGGTCCATCTCCGATACTCCGTGGGCTTCTTCTGGTCCAAAAATAAGTTCCGTGAAGTTTCAGGTCAATTGGACTCCGTTTGATTTTCCTTTTCTGCAATACTCTAAAATAAGGAAAAAATAGAAACTGGCACTGGGCTCTGGGTTAATAGGTTAGTCCCAAAAATAATATAAAAGTGCATAATAAAGCCCATAAACATCCAAAACAAATAATATAATAGCATGGAACAATCAAAAATTATAGATACGTTGGAGACGTATCAGCATCCCCAAGCTTAATTCCTACTCGTCCTCGAGTAGGTAAATGATAAAAATAGAATTTTTGATGTGGAATGCTACCTAACATATTTCTCTAAGTAATTCTCTTCATTTTGGCATGAATGTTCAGATCCATAAGATTTAAGACAAAAGTTTAATATTGACATAAAAATAATAATACTTCAAGCATACTAACTAAGCAATTATGTCCTCACCAAATAACATGGCAAAAGAATGCTATCCCTACAAAATCATATAGTCTGGCTATGCTCCATCTTCACCACACAAAGTATTTAAATCATGCACAACCCCGATGACAAGCCAAGCAATTGTTTCATACTTTTGATGTTCTCAAACTTTTTCAATCTTCACGCAATACATGAGCGTGAGCCATGGACATAACACTATATGTGGAATAGAATGGTGGTTGTGGAGAAGACAAAAAGGGAGAAGATAGTCTATCATCAACTAGGCGTATCAACGGGGTATGGAGATGCCCATTAATAGATATCAATGTGAGTGAGTAGGGATTGCCATGCAACGGATGACCTAGAGCTATAAGTATATGAAAGCTCAACAAAAGAAACTAAGTGGGTGTGCATCCAACTCGCTTGCTCACGAAGAACTAGGGCATTTTGAGGAAGCCCTCTTGGATGCTCATCATATTAGGACTAAATTCATAACCAAAGCAAATTACCATGCTGTTTAGGACTCTCAAAATAATATAAGTGACGCATGAGAGTTCATCTATTTCTATAAAATAAAACCACCACCGTGCTCTAAGAAGATATAAGTGAAGCACTAGAGCAACAACAAACTACTTCGAAGGATATAAGTGAAGATCAATGAGTAGTCAAATAGTTGTGCAACTATGTGAAGACTCTCTAACATTTAATAATTTCAGATCTTGGTATTTTACTCAAACAGCAAGCAAAACAAAATAAAATGAAATGATGCTCCAAGCAAAACACATATCATGTGGTCAATAAAAATATAGCTTCAAGTAAAGTTACCGATGAATGAAGAGGAAAGAGGGGATGCCTTCCGGGGCATCCCCAAGCTTAGGCTTTTGGTTGTCCTTGAATATTACCTTGGGGTTCCTTGGGCACCAAAAACATAGGCTCTTGCCACTCCTTATTCCATAGTCCATCAAATCTTTATGCAAAACTTGAAAACTTCACAACACAAAACTTAACAGAAAACTCGTAAGCTCGTTAGTATAAGAAAATAAATCACCACTTAGGTACTGTTGTGAACTCATTCTAAATTAATATTGGTTTAATATCTACTGTCTTCCAACTTACCTATGGTTCATACCCTCCGATACTACTTATAGATTCATCAAAATAACCAAACAACACATCGAAAACAGAATCTGTCAAAAACAGAACAATCTGTAGTAATCTGGATCAAACATATACTTCTGGAACTCATAAAATTCTCAAATAAATTATTGGATGTGAGGAATTTATGTATTAATCATCTTCGAAACTAATTAACTAAATATCACTCTCCAATAAAAAATGGCAGCAATTCTCGTGAGCGCTAAAGTTTCTGTTTTTTACAGCGTGATCGCAAAGACTTTCCCCAAGTCTTCCCAAAGGTTCTACTTGGCACAAACACTAATTAAAAGGATAAAACCACACCTAAACAGAGTCTAGATGAATTATTTATTACTGAACAGGAGCAAAAAGCGAGGAACAAAAATAAAAATTGGGTTGCCTCCCAACAAGTGCTATCGTTTAACGCCCCTAGCTAGGCATGATGATTTCAATGATGCTCACATAAAGGATAAGAACTAAAACATAAAGAGAGCATCATGAAGAATATGACTAACACATTTAAGCCTAACCCACTTACTATGCATAGGGATTTTATGAGCAAACAACTTGTGGGAACAAGAATCAACTTGCATAGGAAGGTAAAACAAGCATAACTCCAAAATTTTATGCACATAGAGAGGAAACTTGATATTATTGCAATTCCGACAAGCATATATTCCTCCCTCATAATAATTTTCAGTAGCATCATGAATGAATTCAACAATATAACCATCACATAGAGAATTCTTATCATGATCTACAAGCATAGAAAATTTACTACTATCCACATAAGCAAAATTCTTCTCATTCGGAATAGTGGGAGTATCATAAGAAACCCAAATCACTACTGGAATTAGCTTATTTGCCGTCTGTCATTTCTTTGCCGTCCGCTGGCGGACGGCAAAGAAGGTCTTTTCCGTCAGCTTAAGGAAAATGGACGGCAAAGAACTGGCTGACGGCAAAGAAGGTTTTTGCCATCAGCCTGTTCTTTGTCGTTCGCTGGCTGACGCCAAAGAACTGGCAAACGGCAAAGAAGGTCTTTGCCATCAGCCTGTTCTTTGTCGTCCGCTGGCTGACGGCAAAGAGAGAGCTGGCCCCACTAAACGAGTTAATTGAGGAAAACTTAACGGCCCCCCTCTTTGCCGTCTGCTAGCAGACGACAAAGAGGAAACAAAGCAGACGACAAAGGGTGGGCGGACGGCAAATATTCTTCCTAACTAAAGGTCGAGCCCCACCCCGCCCCTTCTCTCTGTTTCTGTCCCTCTCTCCTCCGCGACGCCCATCGTCGCCCCTGCCGCCCCCACCGCCCCCCGCCGCCCCC
>NC_041386.1:238232791-238242640 GCF_002162155.2 Triticum dicoccoides | reverse complement strand
CACCCCGACCCCGATACCCCGACCCACGACACCCAGACCCCGAAACAACACACCAACCCCGACACTATATCTATTTTTTGATTTTGTTATGAAAAATATCATATGTTATTATTCATGTCGGTATTTTTTTATGTTGTATTAATTTCGTTTACTCTTTGTCATGGCAGGTGTTGAAAGATGGTGGGCGCTGGTCCGGAGCGCTCTGAGGCCCCTTCTTCGTCGGCGGGTGGTGGGAGGTCTTCCATTCCACCCGCACAAATCCGACGAGCGTTGCTGGATAGTATGGTGACAACGCCGGGCCCTTCTACGTCAAGCGCGGTGCCCAGCAGGGGACAAGGAAAGGAAGGGAAGAAGAGAGGAGCTGGAGCATGTGGTCGTGGGAGAGGAGGTAGGGTGACTGCTAGGGTGCTTTCCTCACTGCCACCCCCAGCTGTTTCACCCGAGCACGTGACTGCTAGGGTGCCTTCCTCGCCACCACGCCCAGTTGTTTCACCCGAGCACGTGTCTGCTAGGGTGGACTCGTCCGAGGAGGAGGCTACATGGACTCCGGTCCACGAGCCTTGGGTCCACGGGCCTTCGGCCCACGATAGTTGGGCCCACGAGACCCCGGACAAGCACACGTCTGGATGGGGTACCTGGCCGGATCAGCCTGAGGGGCCGAGTGGCCATGCTGATGATGGCAGGGAGCCGACTGATATTGAGGAGGAGGGGGGCACCGTCTACCAGCGTGGTTGTACACGGCTCCCGTCCATGCCGACGACCCGCGAGCAAAGGTGGTTGATTTTCCCTGATGGGGAGAGGTAAGTGCATTTAATATTTTTGTACCTTCTGCATTCACATTTCTTCAAATATCTAATGCGTTGGGCTTGTCATGCTGCAGGGGTTGGGACCACCATGAGAAGGTCCGCCGGCCCAACTCCGTCCTTGGAGTGCTTTGCCGGCACAACTTCCCGGGGTTTGTCACGTTGCCTGGTGAGGGTCGGCTTCCAGAGCTTGGATTGAGCTGGGAGCACTACTTGGCTACCCCGGCCCCGCCGGGTGAGATTATCGACAGTGTCTTGTGCAACACGAGGGCAGACGTGGTGATCAGAAAGTTCTGGGTAATTTCCCCTTTACACAATTAAAAATCTTCAACTAGCTAGTTACTAATTGTTCTAATCAATATTGTCTCATTTGATTGCAGACATTCTACAGGTGTGAGGAGGGATAAGAGGAGGAGGCAGCAAATGTTATCGAGAACATCTGCAAGCGCCTACTACAAAACTTACGGCACGAGGCTCGGGTGCAGGCTGTTCGAGACTAATACGCCTTGCGTGGTATCAAGAAGCCCAAGCCGTCGTGCCACGAGAAGTTCCTGAGTAAGGATCAATGCATGAAGGTAATTCTTAAGGCCTTGTACTTACTTCCTTCATTTATTAATTCATAGCCGTAGCGCTCAAGTTTCTATTTGCTAACTTAGGCGCCTCCGAGATGGTGTGCGGATCGGATGGATTATTGGGAGCTGTTGGTCAATGAGTGGTGCTCAAAAGAATGGCTAGCCGTCCACAACGCGACCAAGGACAAACGTGCCCAAATGGAAGGTGTGCCACACCATCAAGGCAGCTCCAGCTTATATCAGTTCGGGCGGAACTGGGTATGTGGTTTGCTTCATGATTCATGCAATTCATTCATCATGCTAGCTTGTGCCCTTTAATTACTAATTTACGTTGTTTCTATCTTTCCGGCACGCTACAATAAGGCGGATAAGGTGCCAGAGGTGTACGACCTCTATGCGATGGCCCATACTGCCTCTTAAAAGAAAGTCAAGGCATTCTCTCCGTCTGACCTCGATGATGCAAACAACTTCACTAACATCTCCTCCCGCGACAAGCTCGTGAAATATAGAGATGAAGGGAAGGCGAGGAAAGGGGAGGACTTTAACTCGAGCCAGGGTCCCATTGATCCAGAGCTGGTGATGATAACTGGTGGCGGGAGGTCCCATGGCTCGATAGCCATTGGAGATGGATATCCGTTGTCCTAGCACTCTCCCGGAGATCAAGGCACGCCGGTCGAGATCCGTTACTGAGATAAGGCCTCGTGAACGTCCAGTCCAACTCGCCTTCAAGGTTAGTTATACGTACTCAGCTATCTTTCTACATTACATTGTGTGTGCTTCCATCAATGATTACAAATGCTAACAAGGAGTGGTGTTGTAGGCTGCTATACAGAGTGAGAGAGACAGAACGGAGAAACTTCTGTCGGAGGCGGCGGAGAGGCAGTGGGAGTTGGAGGAGAGGACGACAAAGATGTTGGAGGAGGAGAGGGCACGGAATGACATGCAGGCAAGGGCAATGTATGAGCTCCTTATGGTAAGTTTCTTCTGTTGATTAGCCAAAACATTGATGTAGTGTTTGTCTCATTACTAACTAGTATGACTGAGTCATCAAAACCAAATGTGCAGTTTGTGTGCGAGAAGTCCGGTCACACCGCTCCGCCGGTGCTAGTGATTGCTCCTGGGACGATAGTGAGTTTAATTTGAATGGACACTACCTGCTAGTTTGAACATTTGAGTGTCATCATGCTAACGATACATTGGAAATGATCTTTGGTGCAGCGTAACTCCAGACAAGCATCGCACGATCCTTCTCTAGGTACCGGCACGAGCCAACCCGCTCCCACACCTCCATGATCACGGTAAGTTTCTCTAGTGTTTTGCTTAACAAATGCATAAAGACCTAGACTTAGCTTTATTTCCTCCAAAATGATTTAATAAGCTTACTGACCTCCAAAACCATCCATTTTACCTATGTTAGCTCTAAAACGATCTATACTTAGCTTTGTTTCCTCCAAAATGAGCAAAGTTAGCTCTAATATGCTTAGTTAACTAGGTTTGCTCAATAATGACATGTACTTAGCTTACTTATGTAAAAATGGCATAATTAGCTTAGTTAGCTCATAAACGATCCATTTTACCTAAGTTAGTTCTAAAATGATCCATTTTACCTTAGTTAGCTCATAAACGATCCATTTTACCTAACTTAGTTCTAAAATGATCCATTTTACCTTAGTTAGCTCATAAACGATCCATTTTACCTAAGTTAGCTCTAAAATGACCCATTTTACCTTACTTAGCTCATAAATGATCCATTTTACCCAAGTTAGCTCTAAAATGACCCATCTTACCTAGGTTAGCTCCAAAATGATCCATCTTACCTAGGTTAGCTCTAAAATGATGCATTTTACCTACGTTAGCTTATAGGTGGTCCATTTCACCTATGTTAGCTCACAAATGATCAATTTCACCTAAAGTAGCTCATAAATGTCATATATTCCTCCTCTTCTTTTTCATTTTCTTCATCATCATCTTCTTCTTCTTCTAATCTTCTTCTTCTAACTTTCTTCTTTCGCATTTTGCAGAATTCATTCGCTTCACGGAAGCTTGCATACATGGAGTGCTTATTTGGATGAACTATGTTTCTTTTGTATCGATGAACTATGCATGTATGCTTTGATGACACTATTGTAATATGTATGGTTGGATGGATGTATGTCGAACTTGCTATGTATGGTTGATGGAACTATACATTTATGATGAAATTATATGTGTTGGATATCTCATATTTTACTGTGAACTTGCCATGTGAAAAATATATATGTATCATCTATTTGTTGTGAAAATGGTTGAGTATAAGAAAAAACAGAAAAAAGAGGCAATGCAGGCTCTTGGCCGTCTGCCACCGACGGCAACGGGCTCTTTGCCGTCCGTCGCGGATGGCAAAGAAGCCACATGGTAACCACCTGTGTTTTCTGGCAGCTAACCATTTGGTCAATTTGCCTACAGTGGCACACGGCAAAGGCCTGATGCTCTTTGCCGTCAGCCACGGACGGCAAAGACTGCCGTTAGCCACCTGACAGACTAACATCGAGTTTATTGCCGTCTGATTTCTTTGTCGTCCTCCGCTGATGGCAAAGGCTCCTTTGCCGTCCGCGTTAGGAAGCAGACGGCAAAGAAGGTCTTTGCCGATCCTTTCTTTGCCGGCACCTTTTGCCGTCCGCGGCAGACGGCAAAGGACTATGCCGTTTGCCTTCCATGCCTTTGCCATCTGCCTTGGCAGACGGCAAAGTAGCTAATTCCTGTAGTGAATACTATAAATTGTTTCCACATTAAAAGAGTAATGTTCAGAAAAGGGTAATCATAATCATGACAAGTCTTATAAATATAATCATCACTACTTTTTATAGCATATGTATCATCACAATAATCATCATAGGTAGTAAATTTGTTCTCATCATAATCGATTGAAACCTCTTCCAAGATAGTGGAATCATTACTAAATAAAGTCATGACCTCTCCAAATCCACTTTCATAATTATCATAATAAGATTCAACATCCTCCAAAATAGTGGGATCCTTACTTTCTAAAGTTGACACTCTTCCAAACCCACTTTCATCAATATAATCATGATAAGTAAGAGTCATGCTATCATCATTACAAATTTGCATATCAAAACATGGGAGACTAAAAATATCATCTTCATTAAACGTGGCATCCCCAAGCTTGGGACAAACATTAATTGCAGCAAATATATTCTCAAAAACATCATCTTCATCAAACATAGCATCCGCAAGCTTGGGCCTTTTCATATCATAAGCATAATCACTCTCATCATTAATAGTATGGATAGCACCAATAGTATAGCAATTATCATCATCACAATGAGAAATAGGAGCAACATCATTTGGGAGAGATACCTTTCTACCTTTACTTCTCCATCTTTTCTTTTTCTCTTCACATCATGTGTGGGTTCAACCCTCTTTTTGGAGCTCCTTATTAATGAGATTGGTTGAATAGAAGGCTCCTCCTCGTTACCCAATTCATCATAAGAGATAATACTTGGATATTGCAAAGTCTCTTCCCTTACATTAGTGCTCTCTTCATCTTCTATTTGTTTCTTTTCTTTATGTAATTGGCAATATAAGGATTTTCAATACAATTCACCACACAATACATGTAAATTTCCTCTAGATTAAAACCAAGAAGTTTATCACAGGAAAATACTGGAAGATAGTTAGTTATACGTTTCATTTTTTCATAACCCATAAGCAAACTAAGTTCATTATGATGTGCAAGAGAAATCAAGTCATCACAATTTTTGGAAACGATTAGATTATGAAACAATTTGCATAGGATGGTTAAATGACCACGTTCATTGCAAAGTTCACAAGTACGGCCAAGAAAATATAAACTTTCAGCACAAACATCTAGCCTTTCTGGCAACGATTTAGTTTCTAAGTACTTATGCCTCTTGCAAAATCTATCTTCCCTAATTGGTGTGTACTTGCAAATTCTATGCACTCGACAAAAATCGACATGCTTATAGGAGACATTTTCATCATAACCAGTGCAATCATCATTAGTAATATGGATATTCAAGGAGTTCATACTAATAACATTGCAATCATGCTCATCATTCAAAGATTTAGTGCCAAACATTTTAATACATTCTTCTTCTAACACTTTGGCAATTTCCTTTCCATCATACTCATGAAAGATACTAAAAAGATGAAGCATATGAGGCAAACTCAATTCCATATTTTTTGTAGTTTTCTTTTATAAACTAAACTAGTGCTAAAACAAGAAACAAAAAGATTCGACTGCAAGATCTAAAGATATACCTTCAAGCGCTAACCTCCCCGGCAACGGCGCCAGAATAGAGCTTGATGTCTACTACACAACCTTCTTTTTGTAGACGTTGTTGGTCCTCCAAGTGCAGAGGTTTGTAGGACAGTAGCAAATTTCCCTCAAGTGGTTGACCTAAGGTTTATCTGTCCATAGCAGGCGTAGGATGAAGATGGTCTCTCTCGGGCAACTCTGCAACCAAATAGCAAAGAGTCTCTTGTGTCCCCAACACACCCAATACAATGGTAAATTGTATAGGTGCACTAGTTCGGCGAAGAGATGGTGATACAAGTGCAATATGGATAGTAGATAATGATTCTTGTAATCTGAAAAATATAAAAATAGCATGGTAACTAATGATAAAAGTGAGCACAAACGGTATTGCAATGCATTGAAACAAGGCCTATGGTTCATACTTTCACTAGTGCAATTTCCCTCAACAATAATAACATACTTGGATCACATAACTATCCCTCAACATGCAACAAAGAGTCACTCCAAAGTCACTAATAGCGGAGAACAAACGAAGAGATTATGGTAGGGTACAAAACCACCTCAAAGTTATCCTTTCTGATCGATCTATTCAGGAGTCCGTAGTAAAATAACACAAAGCTATTCTTTCCATTCAATCTATCATAGAGTTCGTACTAGAATAACACCTTAAGACACAAATCAACCAAAACCGTAAGGTCACCTAGATACTCCAATGTCACCTCAAGTATCTGTGGGTATGATTATACGATATGCGTCACACAATCTTAGATTCATCTACTCAAACCAACACAAAGTACTTCAAAGAGTGCCCCAAAGATTCTACTTGAGAGTCAAGACGAAAATGTGTGCCAACCCCTATGCATAGGTTCATGGGCGGAACCCGCAAGTTGATCACCAAAACATACATCAAGTTGATCAATAGAATACCCCATTGGCACCACGGGTATCCCACGCAAGACATACATCAAGTTTTCTCAAATCCTTAAATACTCGATCCGATAAGATCACTTCAAAGGGAAAACGCAATCCATTACAAGAGAGTAGTGGGGGAGAAACACCATAAGATCCAACTATAATAGCAAAGCTCGTGATACATCAAGATCGTACCACCTCAAGATCACGAGAGAGAGAGAGAGATCAAACACAAAGCTACTGGTACATACCCTCAGCCCCGAGGGAGAACTACTCCCTCCTTGTCATGGAGAGCACCGGGATGATGAAGATGGCCACCGGAGAGGGATTCCCCCTCCGGCAGGGTGCCGGAACGGGTCTAGATTGGTTTTCGGTGGCTACGAAGGCTTCTCGCAGCGAAACTCTCGATCTATTCTGCTCCCCGAAGATTTTAGAGTATATGGGTATATATAGGAGGAAGAAGTACGTCGGTGGACCTCCGGGTTGTCCACGAGGCAGGGGGGCACGCCCAGGTGGTGGGCGCGCCCCCACCCTCGTGGGCAGCCCGGGACTCTCCTGGTCCATCTCCGATACTTCGTGGGCTTCTTCTGGTCCAAAAACAAGTTCTGTGAAGTTTCAGGTCAATTGGACTCCACTTGATTTTCCTTTTCTGTGATACTCTATAACAAGGAAAAATAGAAACTGGCACTGGGCTCTAGGTTAATAGGTTAGTCCCAAAAATAAAATAAAAGTGCATAATAAAGCCCATAAACATCCAAAACAAATAATATAATAGCATGGAACAATAAAAAAATATAGATACGTTGGAGATGAATTAGTGGATGAGCCACATGTCGGCCAAAGGGGTCCTGTTAAGTGTGTCGCCATTTCGTGTGCGGACTGACCCTGCTTGAGTCGCTACGCCAACACAACAGGTGCAGCCTACCACTTGGTTTTGCTCCTTGGTGAATCCCGACTATATTGATCTAAAAAGATACATACTGAACTACCCTCTCTGTCTCGTTTTTTAGACGTCTCGGTTTATAGGGCGTGCACGTAGTTCTAGGTCATCCATTTGACTAACCAAATCTGAGTTACTATGTCACAAAAAGTATATCATTGGATTATTAAGCGGATGTAGTTTCCAAACATATACTGTTCATCACATATATAGCCAGTTAAATTCTCAACCTAGAATGACGTGCATGCCATGTAGTAAACCGATACGGAGGAAGTATAGTAGTAAAAATGAGGTGATTTTATAGAGCGATCGGCGGGGGAGCACGGCCTGTCATGTGGTCCCACGTGTCATGATGTACCAAGGCGATGCACGTGTCCCTCTTGAGGTAGAAGTAATACTACGTGGTTTGAGATGATGGTGAACCGAAGTGTGAAATAATGGTTGCTTCGTCCGTCTGGGAAGGTGCGACATTATGATTTGACGTCTCATTGCTCATTACTACTACTACTGGGACGGTACGACTGGGGTGCGTCCCCCTGCTGTTCTACACTATTATTTGGTGCTTGACATGTCGAGCCGGATGCTATATGTCCAACATGTCGGTGACATGAAGTACATAACTCATGAAAGCGAGCATCGATGGAGGAGTACAAGACACAAATTGGGTTTTTTCTGCTTCGCGCGATCCATCGATACAAACCCAGACTAAAAAAAGGTGAGGGTGGGTCTTTTCCCGCGCGGCAGGCAGGGGAGTAAAATTTTCTCCTCGTCATGCGAGCCACCACGTGCGTGGGCGAGGGAGCGGGCGTAAGGCGTACAATACTACTACTAGTAAGCACGCTTCACCTCATCCTACGAGCCATCGCGCCCATGGGCGGGGGAGATGGCGTACTAAGCAAGCTTCTCCTCGTTCTGCGAGTTGACGGGACACATCAAAAGTACGCCAGATTAGAGAGCCTTGCCTCTAAGGTAGGCCCCACATGGTTTGCCTCTTTTTTAACATAATGTGTCAGGTCGCAATTTGTTTGTTCACCCGTGGTAGACGATCCTCCCTCCACCAAGTGGACAACTAGTACACGTGTCAAATTACCACGTGGGCTGCCTTTTCATGCAGGAATGAGCTCCACTGTGTACCCGCGCGGGTGTGGTTGGGAAAGATACGGGAGTACGTGCGCCATGCGTGCACCTCTTCTCTTCAAGCACGTCCCCCTCCTACGTGGGTGTGTGTGAGAGATACAAACCTAGACAAATGGCTTGTGCGGAATAACTACTCTTCGTAAGCCATTGTAAGAGTTGACAAAATGGTGAAGGAGGAGATAGGGGAGAGGCGGAGGTGTGTGATTCTTCGCCGACATTTGGCCTCATTTAAATAGGAGATTAAATAGAAGGCGGACGGGAGGAACTCGGCCGGCGTTGCTTTTAATGCCGACCTGGTCATGAACGGACATGTTTCCAAAGTGGGTTTCTCGGCGTCCACACGGGCGGGTTTTGTGGAGGCGTTTGAATGCGGCAAGGAGGTGTGTTCAGTCGGGCGTGCAGTGAGTGGCACCCTTGACTCTGACGTAGGACACCGCGCCTTTCTTCCACTGACGTGTGGGCTCTTTGGGTACATGGCCTGCATGTCGGTGACCCAACGCAGGCAGCGCACAGCAGAGGAACCTTTGGTGGGCCAGGGCGGTCAGAAGCGGGCATTTCATAAACCGATGATTGTTCATTGAGTGTGACGTCATCCTTTTCATGTAGATAATCCTACTATGTTGATAGCCCGTTCAATATGTTGTGATTCATAAAGACCGCTGCAAACATCAATGTTCTGCTTATCACAGATAATATTGATTAATACCCATAACAATCCATGTCCTTAACA
The DNA here is from genome assembly GCF_002162155.2 of Triticum dicoccoides. Classification (NCBI taxonomy): domain Eukaryota; kingdom Viridiplantae; phylum Streptophyta; class Magnoliopsida; order Poales; family Poaceae; genus Triticum; species Triticum dicoccoides. The sequence continues at coordinate 238,233,267 of NC_041386.1, read as the reverse complement.
AAGGGTGCATGCACGTATAGGTTGAGTGTGTGTCTTACATCGTGTGCTATGTGCATGCAGGCGTGCGAGTGTTGCGTAAATGCAATGGTACGTTTATGTGTTGCATGCATGTGTGCGTACGTGCGTGTGTTCGTGAGTGCATGTGTATGTGTCAGTGTTGCACGCTTGCATGCGTGTGTGTGTTTGTTATGTGTACGTGTCAGTGTTGCACGCCTGCATGCGTGCGTGCATGTGTATGTGCGGGGTGAGGCTACACGTCAGTCTACAGACTTTTTCATCTCTGGTCATTAGATTTTCCAGCCATTGGATACGAAATCAAGGGCCTGCAGTTTATCATCAAACTCCACCACCTAAGCCGCCAGCCACCACCGGCCGAACTACCGAACCCCGCCGCCCGCGGCCGGCCCGCGCTGCGACGCCGCTCCGCCGGCCCCGAAACCACTCCCCACCGCCGGTCCTCCACCGCACCGGGCATC
>NC_041386.1:238230865-238232607 GCF_002162155.2 Triticum dicoccoides | reverse complement strand
CGCCGGCGATGGCCAACCAGAGGTCTCACGACTTCAAGTATCCATTGATGACTAATTTATTGACATTTTTGTCCTTCATATACTCGTTGACGGGTGGACCCTATGGTAATGTGCGCTGCTGAATGTGGACCATTTGACTGGTAAATTGATCGTGTTATCAACAAATTACGGAGTTGTGTGGTGAGCCAGTGACTGTATGATCACCCTAAAATGTATTTTATTAACACAGTACAGACTAAAACTACCATTTCTTTCTTTCATATATGGGCTGACAGGTGGGCCCCATGGTTACGCGCCCCGATGCTGCAGCAGTAGTTGCGCCATGTGGAACGTTTGACTGGTCAATTGATTGTGTCATCAACAAAATACAGAGTTGTACAGGTGAGCCAGTGACCGTATAATCATGACATGTATTTTTTTAACACGGTACAGACGCAAGGGCTCATATATACGCGCAAGCACTCACCGCTATAAGTGCACACACACACACACACCCTACCGCTATTGCACACTTTGAGGCTCTTGTAAATAGTTGCTACTTCTTTTTTCTGTGCTATATTATCATATCTATATTGACTTGTTCCAAATAAAGAGGAAAGCCTGTGCGGACCAAAAAGAACCTGAACCGAATGAAGTGCAAATCTTCAAGGATTGCCACACCAGCAAGATGAAGGGCATGAGCACACCAGTTCAAGCCGCTATTGTAAGTCCTTACTTGTAATGCCCTCGATGCGGCTATATCTCCCACGTGTCGAAGCACGACTTAGAGACATAACCGCATTGAAAGCAATGTCGCAAGTGAGGTAATCTTCACACAACCCATGTGTTACGATAGGGGAAAAGATACATAGTTGGCTTACAATCGCCACTTCACACAATTACATGAATAAAACATTACAACATCCAAATACAATCAAGGTCTGACTACGGAACCAAAATAAAAGAAGAACCCCAAATGCGACAAGGTCCCCGATCGACCCCAACTGGGCTCCACTACTGATCAACTAGAACGAAACAGCACAAAGGACAAGATCTTCATCGAGGTCCTCCTGAGCTTGGTTGCGTCATCTGAACGGACTCATCGGCACCTGCAAGCTGGTTTTGGAAGTACCTTTGAGCCACGGGGACTCAGCAATCTCGCACCCTCGCGATCAAGACTATTTAAGCTTATGGGTAAGGTAAAAGGTATGAGGTGGAGCTGCAACAAGCGAGAAGAGATAGCAAAGCACGATCGAGAAACTAAGATCAAGAAGTGATCCTAGAACAACCTACGTCAAGCATAACTCCAACAACCGTTTTCACTTCCCGGACCCCACCGGAAAGAGACCATCACGGTTACACACGCGGTTGATGAATTTTAATTAAGGTCAACTTCAGGTTTTCTACAACCGGACATTAACAAATTCCCATCTGCCCATAACCGCGGGCACGGCTTTCGAAAGTTCAAATTCCCTGCAGGGGTGTCCCAACTTAGCCCATGACAAGCTCTCACAGTCAACGAAGGAATAGACCTCCTCCTGAGACATTCCGATCAGACTCGGTATCCCGGTTCTACAAGCCATCCTCGACAATGGTAAAACAAGACCAGCAAGACCGCCCGATGCGCCGACATCCTGATAGGAGCTGCACATATCTCGTTCTCAGGGCACCACCGGATGAGCGCTCCGTACAACTAAAACCAGCCCTCAAGTTTCCCCGAGGTGGCGCTGCAAAGGACTCTAGTTTGGACCAACACTTAGACA
>NC_041386.1:238025865-238230548 GCF_002162155.2 Triticum dicoccoides | reverse complement strand
TAAAATAAAGATGACCCTCCAGATGCGTGACTCCCAAGGGAAAAAGGCTAGGTGGCAAATGGTAAAACCAAGGTTGGGCCTTGCTGGAGGAGTTTTATTCAAAGCAAACTGTCAAGGGGTTCCCATTATAACCCAACCGCGTAAGGAACACAAAATCCGGGAACATAACACCGATATGACGGAAAATAAGGCGGCAAGAGTGGAACAAAACACCAGGCATAAGGTCGAGCCTTCCACCCTTTACCAAGTATATAGATACATTAATTAAATAAGATATAGTATGATATCCCAACGAATAAACATGTTCCAACCAGGAACAACATCTCCATGTTCCAACAAGGAACAAACTTCAATCTTCACCTGCAACTAACAATGCTATAAGAGGGGCTGAGCAAAGCGGTAACATAGCCAAACAACGGTTTGCTAGGACAAGGTGGGTTAGAGGCTTGGTTCAACAATATGGGAGGCATGATAAGCAAGTGGTAGGTATTGCAGCATAGGCATAGCAAAATAGCGAGCAACAAAGCAAGCAAAGATAGAAGTGATTTCGAGGGTATGATCATCTTGCCTGAGATCCCGCAAGGAGGAAGAACGAGTCCATGAAGAAGACAAATGGACGTAGACGAACGGGTCCTCACAAACGCGACGTTATCGGAACCAACCCTAAGAAGCAAACACCGGAAAAGAAGCACACAACATAGTAAACAACCAACACATGAACATGGAATGATATGCGGGATGCGCTATGCGATGCATATGCAAGATTTGACAAGGAATACATGAACCTGGCCTCAACTTGGAATTCCAAGTGTGCCACTGGAAAGATGAGGTGAAATCGCTTGAAAACGATATAAAGAACGCCGGAATCGGAGTTTCGGTTTGGAAATGGCAAGCGATTCAAATATGACACCAGTCTGCGATTTACAGCAAGTAGCCATCTAAATGCAATGAGATGAACATGCTACATCACCCAAACATGGCATCAAAATACATGGTAGGGATCCATTCAGGATGCTTAACAAAAGCCTAGCACTGAGCTACGGCCAATTCATACATTAACAGGTTCAAACAAGCATGGCAAAAAAGCAAACGGTAAACAAATCTTTAACTTAGTGAAATTAACACAAGCCTGGAATTTCAGATCAGGTAGCACACTTCGGAGCATGAAATCTATATGCTACAGGACCTGAACATGGCAAAGTAAAGCATGGCATGGAACTACTCAAAGAGCTTAACAAAAGTCCCTTAGTGACCTTGAGCCAAAAGGGATCAGAAAATACAATTGCAAGCATGTGAACATGGCAAAAACATAAACAGATCACAGATTTAGTGAAAACTGGAGCATGCTGAAACAGTTATCAAGTAGGCATGTTTACGAGCTCGATGCACTCACTACAGAGCAAGTCATGACGAGCTAAGCATACACCCATCAAGAATACACAAAATACAAGCTAGACATGGCAAGAATAATAACATGGCATGCACGGATCAACTACAACATCCTCGGCAAAATCGCTAACAAGTAGACAATCTGCCCAGATTCATGAAATGGCAAAAGTAGATCTCGATTGACTCAAGCTAGGGTGCTCCAAAATTGCAAACAAATACATGGATGGATATAGCACTACAAGATTAACAAAACATCCTTACTGATCATCCTCAAAAGAGGCACGGATCACTAGGAAACAACATGAACATATGGCCATATGAGATAAACAGCTCAAGGACTTGGTGGAAATGCTAAGTCCCTGAAATCAGCATTACCAAGTGCCTCACTTTGCAAGCTTGTGCTAGTCACGACACACATCACAAAAATACATGGGTTGCACCTCTGGATAGATGGCAAAACCCTTAACAAACTATATGTAGAGCTCATGGGCATATCATGCACACAATAATCATGGCAAAAATGACAAATATCTAAATGGAGCAGCAGATCTGACAATTATCTCAAGTAGCACTCTTCCAACAGCATTTCGGGCATCAAGATGAGCTCAAATGAAAATGATGCCATGAGATGAAATGATGTACTCTTTGAGACGAACATTTTGATATGCCATATGCATGAATCGGAGCTATGGATGCAGGGTTACGAGGCGATGAACATGGGCATGTGGATCTAGGAATTTCGGGGACTTAGTGGAATTTATACCTCCGCAAAAGTCAACGCGGGATGAGCATATCCGGGACGGAGAGATCCGGGGACGGACGCGGGCGTTTGGATCGGCGAGGTGGTGGATCTGATCCCGATCTGTGGAGGAGAGGGCCGGCTAGGGTTCCGGCGACGCACGGATTTCGAGGATCGCTGGAGGGAGCTCGGGAGCATCGCCGAACATGGGGACTCCGACCGGAGAAGGTTGGCGGCGGGGGCGGCAACTGCGGAGAGCTTGGAGGCGGCGGGTCGGAGCGGCACGAGCTCGGCGGACGGCGGCGAGCTCCGCCGGAGACGAGCGGCGGCGGGCCGGACTTGAGGCGTGGGGAGGAGGACGAAGGGCGGCACGCCGACGGCGGAAAAACTCCGGCGGCGGCGCTTCGTGGAGGCGGCGGGGCTCGGGCGCGAGGAGCGGGACGCCTCGGGCTCCCAGCGCAGGGCGGCGATGAGTGGGGCCCACGCGGGCCCGATCTGGGTTCCGCGGGCCGGCGGGCGCGGGGGCGAAGTGGGGCGCGGTGGCCGGCCAGGTGGCGCGACGCGAGTGGCTGAGGAGCGGCAGCGTGGCGACGTGGCGGCTCCGGATTGGTCCGGGTGAGGTGGTGGCGGCGTGGACATGTCCGGCGACCGGATGGACATGTCCGGCGATGCGAGAGGAGCGAGGCTAGGGTTCATCCGCGAAAATTTCGGGGATGGCCACATATATATAGGTAGAGGGAGCTAGGAGAGTCCAAATGAGGTGCGGTTTTCGGCCACGCGATCGTGATCGAACGACCGAGATGATGGAGCAGGTTTAGGTTGATTTTGGGCCAAATTGGAAGGGTGTTGGGCTGCAACACACATGAGGCCTTTTCGGTCCCTCGGTTAACCGTTGGAGCATCAAACGAAGTCCAAATGGAACGAAACTTGACAGGCGGTCTACTGGTAGTGAACCAAGGCCGCATGACAAGTCTCGGTCCAATCCAGAAATGTTTAATCCCCACACACGAGAAGAAGGTAGAAATGACCACCGGAGGAGAACGGAACGCCGGAATGCAAAACGGACAACGGGGAAAATGCTCGGATGCATGAGACGAACATGTATGCAAATGAAATGCACATGATGACATGATATGCAATGCATGACACGCAAGCAATGACAAGGCAACAATAGCGAATAACTGGAGGACACCTGGCACATCGGTCTCGGGGCGTTACAACACTCCACCACTACGAAAGGATCTCGTCCCGAGATCTAGAATGGCACCGGAGGGAAAACGGAAGAGAAAGAGAAGAGGTAAAACTAAGTTGCTCCTTTGCCAAACGAGTGAAACCAAAGAACCCTGAAAAAGATTAAGCCATATCCAGAAAAGAATACAATGGAGATGACGAAGCTGAGAACACTCCGTTAGAAAAGAGGAACAAGGAAGAACAACTTTGGGCAACACTCCGATTGAAAAGAAAAGGAATTGAATAAGAACTTGGTAAGATAAGAGGATACTTGATGAAATCAACAACACACTACCTCCGTAACTATTGAATGAATGGGGCAAGGGGGTAAGAAAGATCTCGGACAACACTCCGGTTCAAAAGAGATGAAAAACTAGATAACATGAAAGAGCTTGAGAAAAGGGACACAATACTCCGGTTAAAAAGGATAAGCACGACCAAAACATGGTCCTGATAATCTGAGAAGATGGGTTGAGGAGAGCAACATCACAATTTCTCTGGAACGAAGGGAAACAAGATCTTGAGAGAGCACGGTTACAACAAATGCTAGAACGGAGTTGTTGAAAACCAACAACGAAAAGAATAAGCTTGATATGGTCTTATGGAATACATCTCAAATTATGAGGTGACAACCTGCCACTCACGGGAAAAAGAATTGGATTGATAAGAACAAGGAGACAAGAAAACTATTTCACCGGGAGGATAAATGAAGAACTTGGGTCATTTATGAGCACCATAAATAGCAACAATCCTCAGGGAACTTTAGGTGAAATATAACCCAAGATAATTCTAACGAAGAGATTGATGGATTTAAAATACCTCATTCCTAACAAGATGTGAATCATGAAACATGAATTCAAATTATCAAGAATGACATAATACCACCTCCAATGATACGAAAGAAAGAATTGCACTCCGAATTACAATATGAAGAAAGCTTGAGCTGCTTAGAAAAGAATATCGACGAACACTTCGAGAAGTAAATAAATCTTAGAAGAACCATCATGTAGCACTCCGGTAAACAAAAGGATGATCAAACGGAAGGAAAAAAGAAGTTGAGAACCCAAGCGAAGCCTTGCGACGATTTAGCCGAATCTCCGGAATAAGGAATTAAATCACTTGGATGAAACAATAATAAGAATTACATTATGCTTATGCTTCACCAATTAAATTGATGACAATCAACGGATTTGGCATACTACTTATTCTCATAGAAAGGATTAAGATAGATAATGCGCAAACTTGAAGATGCCTTTGATGAACCACCGGTAGGATTTGAAAGAACGGAAGTATGATAATGTAAGAAGAGGAATCTTGAACAAACCACCGTAAGAAATGAAAATGAACGAAGATACTTGAGAGAATTTAGATACAACTGAAACGAAGAGATCACGCGCTGATTAAAGAATATTGAATGATGCCCGGTGAGATTTGGGGAACGAGAGCTGAAAACTGAGAATGAACAAGTCTTCTGAAATGATGGGCTCCGTATAATCGAACTGAAAATACCCGTGAATATATCCTGATGGGTGAAAAAAAGATTCTCACAATCGAAAATAATTATGAGAGGATGGCAACAAGCTAGCACCATGAATCTTTAAGAGAATGGAGCAAGATTAAAGAGAAACTCTTCTTCGGTCTTCAAAAGATGAGAATGACAATGAGAAACACCACCAAGAATTATTGAGGCACCGGAATAAAGAAGAATATAAAAGTTGAATCAACAATGAAATGAATTTGAAAGATCTTAGAGAAAGACATTTAACTGATGATAAATCATACTTACGTCAAACTTCGAAAGGAAATTTTGAGGATAGCTCTGGGAAAATAAGAAGAGTCAGGTAAGATCCTGGGAAAATAACCTGTGGGTTAGGGCCCACTCAAAAGAAACACCGTAGAACGATTACTTGAAAAGAGAGATTGCACCGGTTGGATTAAATGTCTTGAATGAGATAACGTCCTCGAAAGAGCTTGAATGAATTTAGAGTGGAAAACACGAATCATCGAGATATCTTGAGCACTCCTGAACAATAGAATAACGAGAAGTGGAAGATTATGAGGTGCATCGGTATGATAAGGTATTTGCAACGAGGAGAAAGATATGATCAACAAAGCCTAAATTAGTTCCACCGGAGAAGAAAAGAATGAAGAATGACGAACTAGAAGCTCATTTAGGATCTTCATGAGAATCACCGGATAAGAATATTGACAGAAAAGAATGGAGAGGCTTCACATCAATAAGATGGATACTCGATTAAGAAATCTGAGTCCTTAAAGAAACATTAGGGAGGGAGGGAGGGAAAAACAAAGGCAACTTGGAGATGGATGAAACAAACAACATTGAGAAGAACTGATACCAGATCTTGCGGATGTTGAAATGTTCGATCCACTTGAAGAGAAAACACGCCGGTTGAAAAGGATTGACATGACAATATCGATGATCATGAAGGATTAGTATCCACATCGGAGTATGAGAACACCATTTGGGAAAGGTATGGAATCAACACTTGACATTGAAGCAACTCGAATACCACAACTCAAATACAAAACAAAGGATTGGCTTGCAGAATAAGTCAGAACAAACATATGATAGAGATTTCGTCCGATGTTTTCGTGGTGGGGCCTACACGGGCTCGATCGTACAACACCATCATGTACAAGGCAGTGCACATGACATACGAAGCGTCCCCGAGTCGGCAAAGCCAAGGACTCTTTAAGACACAACGAGACCACTGTAAAACCAACCGTGAATAGGCGGACCACTAGACGTCGAACCCCAATTTCATATCATACATCTGTCGGAAAGATATCCTATGATCTACTTGAATTCCCACTTATAAACTCCCGAAATTTTCCGGTTATGCAATCAGGTGTTGGGGATACAGGGGAAGCATAATATCTCACCCAAAACTAGCAAATCCTACATCCAGTTGTATCCATCCTTCAACACATAACCAAGAAACCTTCGGAAAACATCTACCTCAACCTTCGAAAAGCATCCGTTATGCGAGTTATGGCAATACTCCCGAACTCCCGCCCCAGTACTGGGTGGCGTCGAGGTTATCTCACCAATGAATTGCATAAAAGAGATTTTCGATGTCGGCGTACTAAACTCAGGTATTCCAGAACTGCAATGATAAAATTATGATGACAACACCTCAGAGCTCAACTCCCAGGGACACTTCCACAAAACTCCTGACAGGAGGCACCAAGAAAATATTCTCGTCATAAAACCATCGGAACAATTTCAAGATACGCGCGTGATCCTAAATTTTTTTTAGTGAAATTTGAGAAGAGAAGAGGCAAAACTCTACGTCAGGATGCCTTACCAGAGCGATGAGGAGATTGGGAAGTAAAAGAATTACTAAACTCTCCGATATATAATTCCTAAATGACTCAAAACATTTTTTCTAGACACAACTCGGCCGCTAAAAAAAACGATCAACCAATGGGGCTCCTAAGGTCGGGGAAGGCTCTGATTACCAACTTGTAATGCCCTCGATGCGGCTATATCTCCCACGTGTCGAAGCATGACTTAGAGACATAACCGCATTGAAAGCAATGTCGCAAGTGAGGTAATCTTCACACAACCCATGTGTTATGATAGGGGAAAAGATACATAGTTGGCTTACAATCGCCACTTCACACAATTACATGAATAAAACATTACAACATCCAAATACAATCAAGGTCCGACTATGGAACCAAAATAAAAGAAGAACCCCAAATGCGACAAGGTCCCCGATCGACCCCAACTGGGCTCCACTACTGATCAACTAGAATGAAACAACACAAAGGACAAGATCTTCATTGAGGTCCTCCTGAGCTTGGTTGCGTCATCTGCACGGACTCATCGGCACCTGCAAGCTGGTTTTGGAAGTACCTGTGAGCCACGGGGACTCAGCAATCTCGCACCCTCGCGATCAAGACTATTTAAACTTATGGGTAAGGTAAAAGGTATGAGGTGGAGCTGCAGCAAGCGACTAGCATATATGGTGGCTAACATACGCAAAAGAGGGCGAGAAGAGATAGCAAAGCATGATCAAGAAACTATGATCAAGAAGTGATCCTAGAACAACCTACGTCAAGCATAACTCCAACAACCGTGTTCACTTCCCGGACCCCACCGGAAAGAGACCATCACGATTACACACACGGTTGATGCATTTTAATTAAGGTCAACTTCAGGTTTTCTACAACCGAACATTAACAAATTCCCATCTGCCCATAGCCGTGGGCACGGCTTTCGAAAGTTCAAATCCCTGCAGGGGTGTCCCAACTTAGCCCGTGACAAGCTCTCACGGTCAACGAAGGAATAGACCTCCTCGTGAGACATTCCGATCAGACTCGGTATCCCGGTTCTACAAGACATCCTCGACAATGGTAAAACAAGACCAGCAAGACCGCCCGATGCGCCGACATCCTGATAGGAGATGCACATATCTCGTTCTCAGGGCAACACCCGATGAGCGCTCCGTACAACTAAAACCAGCCCTCAAGTTTCCCCGAGGTGGCGCTGCAAAGGACTCTAGTTCGGACCGACACTTAGACAAGCACTGGCCCGGGGCGGTTAAAATAAAGATGACCCTTGGGATGCGCGACTCCCAAGGGAAAAAGGCTAGGTGGCAAATGGTAAAACCAAGGTTGGGCCTTGCTGGAGGAGTTTTATTCAAAGCGAACTGTCAAGGGGTTCCCATTATAACCCAACCGCGTAAGGAACGCAAAATCCGGGAACATAACACCGATATGACGGAAACTAGGGCGGCAAGAGTGGAACAAAACACCAGGCATAAGGCCGAGCCTTCCACCCTTTACCAAGTATATAGATACATTAATTAAATAAGATATATTGTGATATCCCAACAAATAAACATGTTCCAACCAGGAACAACATCTCCATGTTCCAACAAGGAACAAACTTCAATCTTCACCTGCAACTAACAACGCTATAAGAGGGGCTGAGCAAAGCGGTAACATAGCCAAACAACGGTTTGCTAGGACAAGGTGGGTTAGAGGCTTGGTTCAACAATATGGGAGGCACGATAAGAAAGTGGTAGGTATCACAGCATAGGCATAGCAAAAGAGCGAGCAACTAAGCAAGCAAAGATAGAAGTGATTTCGAGGTTATGATCATCTTGCCTGAGATCCCGCAAGGAAGAAAACGAGTCCATGAAGAAGACAAACGGACGTAGACGAACAGGTCCTCACAAACGCGACATTACCAAAACCAATCCGAAGAAGAAAACACCGGAAAAGAAGCACACAACATAGTAAACAACCAACACATGAACATGGAATGATATGCGGGATGCGGGATGCGATGCATATGCAAGATTTGACAAGGAATGCATGAACCTGGCCTCAACTTGGAATTCCAAGTATGCCACTGGAAAGATGAGGTGAAATCGCTTGAAAACAATATAAAGAACGCCGGAATCGGAGTTACGGTTTGGAAATGGCAAGCGATTCAAATATGACACCGGTCTGCGATTTACAGCAAGTAGCCATCTAAATGCAATGAGATGAACATGCTATGCTACATCACCCAAACATGGCATCAAAATACATGGCAGGGATCCATTCAGGATGCTTAACAAAAGTCTAGCACTGAGCTACGGCCAATTCATACATTAACAGGTTCAAACAAGCATGGCAAAAAAGCAAACGGTAAACAGATCTTAGACTTAGTGAAATTAACACAAGCCTGGAATTTCAGATCAGGTAGCACACTTCAGAGCATGAAAACTATATGCTACAGGACCTGAACATGGCAAAGTAAAGCATGGCATGGAACTACTCAAAGAGCTTAACAAAAGTCCCTTAGTGACCTTGAGCCAAAAGGGATCAGAAAATACAATTGCAAGCATGTGAAGATGGTAAAAACATAAACAGATCACAGATTTAGTGAAAACTGGAGCATGCTGAAATAGTTATCAAGTAGGCATGTTTACGAGCTCGATGCACTTACTACAGAGCAAGTCATGACGAGCTAAGCATACACCCATCAAGAATACACAAAATACAAGCTAGACATGGCAAGAATAATAACATGGCATGCATGGATCAACTACAACATCCTCGGCAAAATCGCTAACAAGTAGACAATCTGCCCAGATTCACGAAATGGCAAAAGTAGAGCTCGATTGACTCAAGCTAGGGTGATCCAAAATTGCAAACAAATACATGGATGGATATAGCACTACAAGATTAAAAAAACATCCTTACTGATCATCCTCAAAAGAGGCAGGGATCACTAGGAAATAACATGAACATATGGCCATATGAGATAAACAGCTCAAGGACTTAGTGGAAATGCTAAGTCCCTGAAATTAGCATTACCAAGTGCCTCACTTTGCAAGCTTGTGCTAGTCACGACACACATCACAAAAATACATGGGTTGCACCTCTGGATAGATGTAAAAACCCTTAACAAAACATATGTAGAGCTCATGGGCATATCATGCACACAATAATCATGGCAAAAATGACAAATATCTAAATGGAGCAGCAGATCTGACAATTATCTCAAGTAGCACTCTTCTGACAGCATTTCAGGCATCAAGATGAGTTCAAATGAAAATGATGCAATGAGATGAAATGATGTACTCTCTGAGACGAACATTTTGATATGCCATGTGCATGAATCGGAGCTATGGATCCAAGGTTACGAGGCGATGAACATGGGCATGTGGATTTGGGAATTTCGGGGACTTAGTGGAATTTATACCTCCGCGAAAGTCAACGCGGGATGAGCATATCCGGGACGGAGAGATCCGTGGACGGGCGCGGGCGTTTGGATCAGCGAGGTGGTGGATCTGATCCCGATCTGTGGAGGAGAGGGCCGGCTAGGGTTCCGACGATGCACGGATTTCAAGGATCGCCGGAGGGAGCTCGGGAACGTTGCCTAACATGGGGACTCCGACCGGAGAAGGTTGGCGGCGGGGGCGGCGACCGCGGCGAGCTTGGAGGCGGCGGGTCGGAGCGGCGCGAGCTCGGCGGACGGCAGCGAGCTCCGTCGGAGACGAGCGGCGGCGGGCCGGACTTGAGGCGTGGGGAGGAGGACGAAGGGCGGCGCGCCTACGACGGAAAAACTCTGGCGGCGGCGCTTCGTGGAGGCGGCGGGGCTCGGGCGTGAGGAGCGGGACTCCTTGGGTTCCCGACGCGCCGCGGCGATGAGTTGGGCCCACGCGGGCCCGATCTGGGTTCCGCGGGCCGGCGGGCGCGGGGGCGAAGTGGGGCGCGGTGGCCGGCCAGGTGGCGCTCCGCGAGTGGCTGAGGAGTGGCGGCGTGGTGATGTGGCGGCTCCGGATTGGTCCAGGTGAGGTGGCGGCGGCGCGGACATGTCCGGCGACCGGATGGACATGTCCGGCGATGCGAGAGGAGCTGGGCTAGGGTTCATCCGCGAAAATTTCGGGGATGGCCACATATATATAGGTAGAGGGAGCTAGGAGAGTCCAAATGAGGTGCGGTTTTCGGCCTCGCGATCGTGATTGAACGACCGAGATGATGGAGCAGGTTTAGGTGGGTTTTGGGCCAAATTGGAAGGGTGTTGGTCTGCAACACACACGAGGCCTTTTCGGTCCCTCGGTTAACCGTTGGAGCATCAAACGAAGTCCAAATGGAACGAAACTTGACAGGCGGTCTACCGGTAGTGAACCAAGGCCGCATGACAAGTCTCGGTCCAATCCGGAAATGCTTAATCCCCACACACGAGAAGAAGGTAGAAATGACCACCGGAGGAGAACGGAACGCCGAAATGCAAAACGGACAACGGGAAAAATGCTCGGATGCATGAGACGAACACGTATGCAAATGAAATGCACATGATGACATGATATGCAATGCATGACATGCAAGCAATGACAAGGAAACAACAGCGAATAACTGGAGGACACCTGGCACATCAGTCTCGGGGCGTTACATTACTCCTCCTGCCTTTGAACTGATTGGTACTATGATGTGTTCATTTAACTACTTGGTTTGCAGCCAATGTCAGTTACTCTCTTCACTTTTATACACAGTTGTCTTAACGTATCATTTCACCTTACATGGTTTAAAAGAGATGAAGGATACTCTTTTGGTCTTGATCTGTATTCTAGTTGTTATGTTCACGTGCGCACACAATGATAAAATAGTCTGTTTGTTTTATATTTGTTTGCCCATGAGATGAATGATGTCATACTATGTTCATCCTACTTTAAACCATGTCTCTTTATCCTTAGATGTCAACGAATGTGAGGAAATAGACAATACATTAGGCATGCTACATGGACATATGTTCCGAAAGTGATTTTATTATGTAGTTGGCACTACAATACATCCTAATGTATTACAGTAGTTCACGAAAATAAGTTATTTATAAACATGTAGCCTACTTTGTTCGTTTTTGCCTCATTAGTAACTTATCTGGTACACTAATCTACAAGTTCAAACTTTCAGGAAGGTATGGAAAATATGATTGAACAGCCACAACCACCTGAAGGTGACGAGGCTACCACAGGCACAATGTCACCTCTTGCTGCAGTGCGTCAGTATCTCTCCACTAACAGTGCAAAAAGCACCTTCCTCCGTAATTCTGGGTTGGTTGTCAAGGTAACCTCGTCCAAATCGCCTACTGGACAAAATCTTCCTGCTAGACAGAGTGATATATCTGTGCTCTAGACACAAGTCCAATCCCTAATGGACGTGGTTTTGGAAACAAGAATAGTGGTTGACAAATGTCGTCAAGATATGAATGGTTTTGAAACCATACTATCAAACATTCGCTTCGTTGTTCTAGAGCAATCGCGGAAAAAGGTGAAGATCGTGCTGCCCTATCAGATTCTACAGCCTGAAACATTAGTACTCAGGTCAAATGATCTGTGCTTCTATACATCTGATTGTGCTTTTATCTGCAAGGACTGTAAACTTTATGCTAACAGGCCTTTTGTTGTATGGTTGGAATTTATTTTGTTGTGATACAACATTTATGATGCTGCCAAAGGCTGCAATAATTACGATGCTATTTTTGTATAGTGTAGGTTTATCTTAGTAATGTATTCGGCCGAAAGCTTCGTAGGAGCCCTACATGCCAACATTCGTCGGGCCCATTCCAATTGGGCTAAAAACGATTATTGGCCGAAATTTGCATGTAGCCCACTAAAAATATCTGGCCCTAAATCAGCATAAGATTTCATATTTTTCTGGTAGGCCTGTGCCAATAGTGGGCCTTTAACAGGCCTAAACATAATTTGGGCCCTCAGTAACAAATGGCCGTTTACAGGTGTAAATATCTCGAGCCCATGAAAAACATGGGCCTTTAAAAGACCGAAAGTGAGATTGGGCCCTGATTGTGCCAAATAACCCACTGGTCTTAGCAGGCCGAAATGGTGTCCCATTTACGACACGGATATTTCACAGGCCGAAATTCGGACGGGCCGTAAATGTGCTGACCTAATACACTTGCCTTTAACAGGCCGGAAGTTCGGTCGGGCTAGATTATCGTCATTTTTATATGGGTCGTTAATGGGCCCGATGTGACATTGGGCCACATATGGCCCATGGATTTCGTCCAACATTAACAGAACGAAAGTGGCCCAAATCTATAGTGGGCCTCTAACAGGCCGAATGTGAGACATGGCCGAATATGACCCAAATCCTTCACGGTCGTTTATGGGCCGAAAGTTTCAATAGCCTGTTAACGGGCCCAAGTGAAGCAGGACCTTTAACAGGCCGGAAATACACTGGGCCGTAATTCGGCCCATATACTTAGCGGACTGTTAATGGGCCAGAAGTGACCATGGGCCGCGATGATGACAAGTTTAGGACAGGCCGTTGACGGGTCGATTTGACACTAGCCGTACGGGCCTTAACTGAGAATGTTGGGCCTTTAGCTGGGCCGGCCCATTATGGTCTACAAAATCTTGTGGGCCTTTAGCTAGGCCGGCCCATTATCGCCCGCAAAATCTCATGGGCCCTTAGCTGGGCCAGCCCATTATGATACGCAAAATATCGTGGGCCTTTTGCTGGGGCGGCCCATTATGGACCGCAAAATCTTGTGGGCCTTTAGTTGGGCCGGCCCATTTAAACTTTATGGGCCACTTTTGGGCCGGTCCACGTGTCAACATATCATAGGCGCATCTCGCCCATTGGATGACTGACACCTGTGCCAACAGGGAGCTGACACATGTTTCCGTCAGCCAATCAAAATTTTACACATGGAAAATCCCCATTTGTCCGAGCTGTTAACGGGTTATCGGATCCAAAACCGGACCCGATAGCTTAACGGTGTTCCGTTACGGTGGATGCCACGTGTTGGTCACCCTTGACGAAAGAACTTCTATGACGCGCAATTTATCGTCATGGAAGTGGACACTTCCGTGATGATAATTTTGGTAATGTCATGGAACACTTCTACGACAGCACAGGTATGACTATCTTGATTCTGTCATAAATTTTTCATGGATGTACATGCATGACAGAAAACGTGACCTACTGTGACAAACACGTATCATCACGGAAGTGTTTTTTTGTAGTGCACCCTTTGTTGCTAATCACACATTGCAATAAGCATAGCTTACCCGAGGCGATCTGCTCCACTTGTTGGAGCACCTCACGGTTATCTCAGGCCGCGGTCTTGAGCTTAGAATGAGTAAGCTGGTGCTTTTTCAGCTCCTCCTTTGCTTTCTTCCCCTCCGCCTGAAGTTTGTCACATGCCTCGAACAGACCCTTCAGGGCCTCCTCGACCTGCTGGACCCGCGCCTGGTCATGTTCCCCGGACACCTTCTCAGGAACACGGCCCTCCTCCGCCTTCATTGCCAAAGCCTTATGCTTCTTCACCTCCTGCCGAGGCTTTTTGAGATAGGGCTTGAGAGCCGATAGCCCGGACAAATCCACTGTCATTTAAATAGTTCGGCCTTAGTTCTGCACTCAAACATCATAATACATCAGACGGAAGTTCGATTGCCTTACCTTGAGACTGCTTGAACCGTTGTTTCATCAGGTTGAGGTCCTCCTGGGACCTCTCGAGATTCCAGTTCACCTCTACAATCTCCCCAGAGATGGAGTTCAGACCCAAGGTTGGAAACTGTCGGGAAGAATTTTCTACACAAAGCCCGTAATCAAAAGTATTAGAAGTCCAGTACAACTGCCTTTGGCAGCGTCCCCGGGGGCTGCATGACAAGCTCTAACTAGTAACATGATCCCAATGTCGGTTTCTTGAAACCGGGTTTCGGCTCGGGGGCTACTCACTAACCGTTCCATTTAGAAGGCAGTCGTGTTATGTTCTCGGCCAAACGCTTAAATTGATAAGCTCAAACAAATAAGTTAAAGGGTAGTGGCGTACCTCGAAGCTCTTGACAAGGTTCTTGAAAACCTATTGCAAGCCGGCCCCCACGGACCAGAAGCCTTGCAGCGTTGCGCCTATCAAGGCACAACGCTATACCTTAAGGGAGGATCCCCTTAGGGTCTCCTCCATATCTTCGGTCCATCCCACGCTAGCCCGTCCTTGGGCAGCACGCGGGGGTGGCGGGATGACCTCGGTCCCAGGTGCCGGTGTGCCGGCCTAAGTAGTCTCCACCAGCGGTGGCAGAGCTGAAGCGGATGAAGGTTGGGCCGATGACTAGCCTAGCCCCTCTTCGGTAACCTCGGGGATATTCTCCCCCATGTCTTTTAGGGCTAAGTCATTGACCTCGGCAATGACGGCCAGCTCTTCGGCCCCCGCCGTGTTGGCTTGGGGAGCCAGAATGGATGTCGCCTCCCCCAGCCTGTCATGGGCTGGTGGAGGAGCAGTAGGCTTCAGAGTTCGCTGGCAGATGAAAACCCACTCGTGGAACCACTACGGAGCACCTTTGGAAGACTACATAAAAAAGACGCTTCATGAGTTTACCTTTACTAAAAAAGGACTTATAAAAAATACGACATATGAAGACAACGACTTACCTCGGGGTGCCGGTTTCTTCCTCCCCATAGTAAGGGTGCCTTCTTCTGGTTCGTCATAGAGCTCGGCTCCCTCTAATGACTTGCCGGTAGCTCTGGCCAAGCTCTTCCTCGGCCTCTTCGAGCCCCTGGGCTGCATGCTAGCTTCAGCGTCCTCCGATGCTTCCCTCTTCCCTTTTTTGGGAGGGTCCTCTTCCTCTCCATCCTCCTCCGCATCATATTCATGGGTGGAGGAGGCATGGGTCTCCCCGAACTGCATGACCGGGGTCTCTTGGGTCGGGGCACCTGCTTTACCCTTCAGCGACTTCGTCCCTTTGGGGGCCACCACATGCGGCTCCTCAACTAGGAGCGCCATGAGCAAACGGGTTCTTAGTACCTCTGGTAGTGGGGCCGGGCATCACACTTTCCACACCCAGGCCAACCACTTCTGCAAACATCGAGCATAACCATTTAATAGAATCTATCCCTCAAAATGGAAGACAAAAATTTATATTTGTGTGTTATAACACTTACTTGGGGGAGGGGGGGCTTCGTAGCCATCCTCGAAGCTGAGGTCCTCCTCCTTGGGGATCTCGTC
This sequence comes from Triticum dicoccoides, assembly GCF_002162155.2. Classification (NCBI taxonomy): domain Eukaryota; kingdom Viridiplantae; phylum Streptophyta; class Magnoliopsida; order Poales; family Poaceae; genus Triticum; species Triticum dicoccoides. Next base: position 238,214,697 of record NC_041386.1, on the reverse strand, counting down.
CTTGGCCAGCTTTCGGAACCGCCATGTCCACATAGCGGCCAAGATGGAGCGGAAGAAGGCGGTAAGGCGGCCCGCATCCTCGGGCTTTTGCACCCACATTGGTGTATCCCAAAGCTGGAGTGGAAGAATACGATGGTTGAGCATGACATTGATGACATCAGTGAGCTGGAGGTTGTTCGTGGTAGACCACCATTTGATCCTCTCGATCAAAGACTCCACCTCGTCCGGGGTCCCCTAGGCGATGCTCTTCTCCCTCCTGGACATGTGCTTCCACGGAGGCCCGGCCGAAAAGGCTAGGACCCCGGTTTGGCCGGGGGAGAGTGGCTCGGTGATGTAAAACCACTCCTTTTGCCATTCCTTCACCATCTCGATGAAGGCGCCCTTCAACCACTCAGCTCTCTGACCATGGCTCCTCCGCACTCCACCAAATTTGAGCCACTGGACTTTGGCTTGCCCCGAAGGTCCTATCCACAGGCCGATGTGCGCCTCGTAGCAGAGGAATGCCTCACAAACTGTGATGAACGAGGCGAGATGGATAATGGAGTTTGGGGCCATATGGTGGAAGTCGAGCCCAATGTCAGATTCAGGGCGTGTGCAAAGATCTCAAGCTGTCATGTCTAAAGCTCATACCCCTACAGCCTAGCCTCATCGGGTACGCGCTTAGGCGGGGAAGAAGACGAACATGATAGTTTACCTAGGTTCGGGCCACCTTGCGGTGTAAAACCCTACTCATATGTTGTGGTGGATTGGCCTCACGAGGGAGCTCAGGATGAGCAAGTACAGTGGATGAACAGCCTCGCGAGGGCTATGGTGGTGAGGGTGGAAAGGGTCTGATGCCCTCTATGGTGGTGGCTAACCCATATTTATAGTGGCCTTAGTCCTCTTCCCTCAAAACTTAGGCGGGAAGGGATCCCACAGTGGACAATTGGATAGGGGATAAGAAGTACATCTAATACGGACGAAAGGAGGTCTTCGTCTACAAAACTTACGGTCATGACGTAGTGGTGGGCTTGGCGATGACATCCGTCCTACCGAGCCCGTGGTCCTGGTCTTGTTGCACTGGAATGGAAACATTTGGGGGATTCCCTGGGCACCCTCGGATGTCCTTGCCTCCTTGGCACCAAAGAGGAAATGGTCTTCTCTGCGCCCGCTAGCACCCACTTGGCCTTGGTCATCAAGGTTCACATCTTCGTAGCCTCATGTGGCTGGGCACCTGCATAGAAATCTCCGCTCCTAGGGAGGCACACTAGGTAGGCTGCCCCCCGTGGGAGGTCTTGGTGTCGTCCGCCTCGTGAGGCCACGACCCCCACGAGGTTGTTATCTTCGAGGTCTTGCCGCTGGGCCATACCGGGCCGTCGAGAGGGCCACGCCTTGGGCCGTAGGCAGGAAGATGTGGGTACCCCCATTCCTAGAACGCCCACAGTAGCCCCCGAGACCAATGCGTGCTGGGATGGCTTCGAGGCAAAGCCAGAGAGATTAGGTAGGAGCGTCGTAGGCCCCAATTGCCTGCAAGCCAAGATCGATGCATGGCAACTGATGGGACGCGGACGCTGCCACTTCCCCACGTTGCCTCGGCAACTGCCCAGGCTGACAAAAGACTGGTGCACGTCGTAGAACCATAATCACCCCACCGCACGCTTGCCTTCAGCTCCTTCTTCCTTTGGCAAACTTCCGCCTTCCTTGCCAGATCCCGCATCTACTTCAATCCACATCGCCGCCGTGGCCCCTAAGAATAGGAGAGGTAGAACTCCGATGGTGGCGAAGCCCCCGACGGGGCCAGGCCCGCACTAGGATGGTCCTCCGTGGTCAACCTCAAGGGGTTGTATAAGGTTTGTCGCACAATCGCCGCCGACTCCAACGAGTTAAAGGCGACGAAGATCTGGCCCGCCTCAAGGTCTCCAACCTATCTGGAGGCCATCAACATCCCTCTTCATCTTCACGCCCTTTTCTCTGGACTGCTAGCGCCATTCTTGGATTTCTTCAACGCCGTGCTTACAGACTACCAAGTCCACCAGCTGCATCTCGACCCCGGGCCCATCGTCATCCTCTCCGCCTTCAGGTTCTTGTGCGAGGCCTTCGTGGGCAGCGCCTCATCCATGGCCTTGCTCCGCCAGTTGTTCTCCCCTCAAATGTTCGCCGGTGGGTAGCGCTCGGGGTGCGTGTTGCTCCATGCGGTGGAGGTGACCACGGGCACTGGCATCGACACCGCACTCCACCCGGACGCGGAGGGTTTTCGGAAGCAATGGGTCTACGTCAACGCCACCGTGTACAATCCCTTGTTCCTAATTCCGGTGGCCCCCGTGGTGCCAAGCTCCGCCTAGGACCACGTGGAGCTCGTCGGTGGTGAGGGAGTTTGTTCGGTGACTTGACGAAGGCAGGGGTGATGATGGCAATGGTGGTGAGGGAGTTCGTTCGGTGGCCCATCGCCCCACTCCATCATCACCACCAGCCAATGTGGGCGTTCACTAGCTCCGAAGACGCCATGAGGCTTAAGAAGCCTTTGCTCCCATCCAACACACTGCGCGGGGTGCTCCCCCTCCCGGCCAGCGCAGAACCCGCCGCGCTTCCTTCTAGAGGGTCCCCCTTGTACAATTATGCCAACGGGGGAGCCTTCACCGGGAAGATATGCCGTGCTTCGATGAGTGGGGGCTTCTTCCCAAAGACCATGTGGGGCCCCATGACAACCCCTTACTGGTGACCCCGGGGTCCGAGGGTCCTGAGGTGTCTGCCCCCCCTGGGCAGTTGCGGGGGAGCCTCCCGAGCCGCGCGTCCCTCAAGCATCCGCCCTCACCCCTCCGAGCAATGGCGAAGATGCCTCGCCTGGGGACACGGTCGCCACCCCACAGCGGGAAGCCATGCGCTAGGTTTTAGCGTGCCGCTCTTTGATCCCTGCGGATCTTGGAGGAGAAAGGAGCCCGATGGCGGACGCAGCCATGCCCCGAGGGCCTTGAAGAGGAGGAATTGGAATGCCGTGGACGAGTAAGCACCCGACCTTCCTTGATTCTCGCACATCATGTTTCTCTGACTCTCATTCCTCAGGTTCCCCTCTGATGAAGAATCGAGCATGTCTTGGCCGCCGCCTTCGAAGGGCGCCGGTCCCGTGGTGATCTCGCACCTCGCGAGCCGCGCTATCAGATTCAGGGCTCTGTAGACCCAAGAAAGGTTCGAACTCTGTCGTGTGTGCAAAAAACTCAACCTCCCCTGCCAACTGATCTTTTGCCCCCACCGCCTAGCTTGATGAACAAGGAAGAAGATGGACATGACAGTTTACCAAGGTTTGGGCCACCTTGCAGTGTCAGACCCTACTTCTGCTTTGTGGTGGATTAGCCTCAGGAGGAGCTGAGGATGAACTAGTGCAAGGGAAGAACAACCTCACAAGGTTTTCTTTGGAGTTGGGGTGAGTTGACGAGGTGTGTACCTGATTCAACGAGAGCTCTCTCTCCACCTGGTGGTGGCTAACCTATATTTATAGTGGCCTCGGTCCTGTTCCCCCAAAAAGAAGCAGGAAGGGATCCCATAGTGGCCAATTTGAAGGGGGCAAGTAGTACATCCTATCCTGACGAAAGGTGGTCTTCGCCCGCAAAGCCTGTGGTCGTGACGCTGCAGTGGGCTCGGTGATGACATCCGTCCTGGCGGTCTTGGTCTCATTGCATGGGAATGGAAACCTTTGGTTGATTCCTCGAGAACCCACGTCTGTCCTTGCCTCCTTAGCACCAAAGAAGAAACCTTCTCTTCTGCACCCGCTGGCGCCTGCCTGGGCTTGGTCGTCATGGCTTGCATCACCTCAACCTCATGAGGTGGGCACCTGCATAGAAATCTCCGGTCCTCAGGAGGCAGCCCGGCGAGGCCACTCACTCTAGAGGTCTACATGTTGTACATCTCACGAGGCTTGGCCCCTCGTGAGGGTCTTGTCTTGACGGTGTTTTAGATGGGCCATACCAAGCCGTCGATGGAGCCACGCCTTGGGCCGCAGGCTGGCAAGTCTGGGTACCCTAGTTCCCAGAACACCGACAGCAGCCCCCGCGAGCCCATGGCACACTCGGACTTGGCTTCAAGACGAAGCCAAAGGGAAAGGGCGAAGCACCGCGGGCCCTAATCAACTGTGGACCGAGTCGACGCATGGAGCTTGATGGGACGTGGATGCCCCCGCGAGCCCATCTTCATCTTCTCGCCGCCCACACCTTCTTCCGCTTTGTCCCATCGTCTTGCCAGAGCTTTCATGGCGCCAGTGAGGAGGTTTTCTGTAACACCCACGATGCGGCTATATCTCCCACGTGTCGGAGCACGACTTAGAGGCATAACCACATAGTAGGCATGTCGCAAGAGGGGTAATCTTTACACATCCCATGTACTGAATAAGAATGGGATAAAGAGTTGTCTTACAATCGCCACTTCACACAATACATAAATATAGCATTACATCATCCAGAATACAATCAAGGTCCGACTATGGAACCAAAATAAAGACAACCTCAAATGCATAGATCCCCGACCGCCCCAACTGGGCTCCTCTACTGATCGTCCGGAAAGGAAACATAGTAACGTCCCGAATCCTCATTGAACTCCCACTTGAGTTCAGTCGCATCCCCGGCACTGGCATCATCGGCACCTGCATCTGGTTTTGGAAGTAATTTGTGAGTCACGGGGACTCAGCAATCTCACGCCCTCGCGATCAACACTTTTTAAGCTTATGGGTAGGAAAAGGTAGTAAGGTGGAGCTGCAGCAAGCACTAGCATATGCGGAGGCTAACTTACGCAAATGAGAGTGAGAAGAGAAGCAAAGTACGGTCGAGAAGCTATACAGATCAAGAAGTGATCCTAAAACTACGTACGTTCAAGCATAACATGAGACCGTGTTCTCTTCCCGGACTCCGAAAAGAGACCATCACGGCTACAGACGTAGTTGATGCATTTTAATTAAGTTAAGTGTCAAGTTTTCTACAACCGGACACTAACAAATTCCCATCTGCCCATAACTGCGGGCACGACTTTCGAAAGTTCAAAACCCTTCAGGGGTGTCCCAACTTAGCCCATCACAAGCTCTCACGGTCAATGAAGGATATTCGTTCTCCCAGGAAGACCCGATCAGACTCGGAATCCCGGTTACAAGACATTTCGACAATGGTAAAACAAGACCAACAAAGCCACCCGAATGTGCCGACAAATCCCGATAGGAGCTGCACAAATGTCGTTCTCGGGGCAGACCGGATTGTCCAAACTTCCGGTAGGCCAACCTAAATTGCCCTTGGTGGCCACCGGCGGCTGACAGGTTGGACCAACACTTAGAGGAGCCCTGGCCCGAGGGTTTAAAATAAAGATGACCCAACCGCGCAGAACATAAGGGAAAAAAGATTAGGTGGCAAATGGTAAAACCAAGGTTGCGCCTTGCTGGAGGAGTTTTATTCAAGGCGAACTGTCAAGGGGTTTCCACTATAACCCAACCGCGCAAGGAATCCAAAATCAAGGAACGTAATATCGGTATGACGGAAACTAGGGCGGTAAGAGTGGAACAAAACACCAGGCATAAGGCCGAGCCTTCCTCCCTTTACCAAGTATATAGGTGAATTAAAGTAAACAAGATATAATAATGATATCCCAACAATAACCATGTTCCAACCAGGAACAAACTCCATCTTCACCTGCAACTCGCAACGCTATAAGAGGGGCTGAGCAAAGCGGTAACATAGCCAAACAACGGTTTGCTAGGAAAGGTGGGTTAGAGGCTTGACATGGCAATATGGGAGGCATGTTATTGCAAGTGGTAGGTATCGTGACATAGAAAAAGAGTGAGCAACTAGCAAGCAAAGATAGAAGTGATTTTGAGGGTATGGTCATCTTGCGTGCAAAGTTCTCCGAGTTGACGAAAACTTGATCCTCGTAAGCATACTCAATGGGTTCCTCGATCACGAACTCATCTCCCGGATCTACCCAAGGCAAGAACACAAGCAAAGGAAACCACAATAACCCACGGTGCAATGGGCAAGCAACATGATGCAAAACATGGCATGATATGCGGGATGTGATATGCAATGCATATGCATGCTCCGGAAGGAAAAGATTGAACCAGGCCTCAACATGGCAAACCAAGTGTGCCGCTAGAAAGATGAGTTGATTTCGATCGAAATCGATATAAAGATGACCGGAATCGAAGGCACGGTTTGCAAATGGCAAGGAAAACAAGAATGGCACAATTCTGCGATTAACAACACGATGCCATCTAGAATGCAACAAGAAACTAAGCTACTGCACTCTAACATAGCAACAAAACACATGGCAGTGATCTACTCCAAATGCTTGACAAAAGATTAACAATGAGCTACGGCTAAATCACACAAGAGCAGGTTCAAGCAAGCATGGCAAAAGTGCAAAAGATATCAACATCAAAGACTTAGTGAAAATACTAACATGCCAGGAATTAACATCAGGAAGCAATGTTTAGAGCAAGATAACAACATGCTACAGGAACATATCATGGCAAAAGAAGCCATGGCGTGAATCTACTCAAAGCATATAACAAAAGACCCTTACTGACCATAAGCCAAAAAGGATCAGAAGATATGATGGCACCCATGTAAACATAACAAGTTTCGTTAATAGATTCAGACTTAGCAGAAAACTGGACATGGCAAAAACAGAGTTATGATGGCCTCTAGGCCTCCTTGCGAGCTCGATCCACTCACCATAAGACATTGCATGACAAAATAAGCATAGCATCAGCAAGAAGACATTCTCATGAAGCTAAACAAAGCAAGAACAAACTGACAGCATGCATGGATCAACTACAACAAACTTGGCAAAATTGATTAACACGTAAACAATCTGCGAGGAACATTTTATAGCAAAAGTAGAGTAAGATTGAGTCATGCTTGGGCATTCCATAAATGCAAACATGGGCATGGATGGATAGAGCATAACAATATGTCCAAAATATCCTTACTGAAGCAACTCAAAAGAAGCATGGATCTCTCTGTAGCAACATGAATACATGGCATAAAAATAATAGCACAGCAAAGACAGTGAAATTCTAAGTCTCTAAAATCAGCAATATCACGAGAGCTACTTTGCATGCTTGTGCTAGTCACCACATTGATCAACAAAATACATGGCATACACCCCTGTAAAGATGGCATGGCATAGCCCAAAACACATGTAGAGCTCATGCCCATATGAAGCACACAACAATTGTAGCAAAAATGACAAAAGCTCTTACTCTGCTAAGAATCAGCACCTAACATTTAATAGCACTCTTGCATCAACAATTTGGGAATCAAGATGGACTCAAACAAGCACTGCACAATGGAACAAAATGAAGAGCACATCCAAATGAACATTTTGATATATCATGCATGCACAACGGAGCTACAGATGAAGAGTTATGATGCGATGAACAGGCCTGAAAATGTTAAAGACTTAGGGAAAATGGGGTCAACCTAGGGTTTGACTGGATCTGGATCCGGGCTGCGCCGGGGTCGAGGTTGACCGGAGCAGAGGGAGGAGGGCGGCGCTGGAGAAGAACTCGCCGGAGTTGTCGCGGATGAAGTGGACGGCGGCCGGCGTCAGAGTTCGTCGTAGTAGGCCGGGGACGCCGGATCCGGGCAGCGCGGTGGATGTCCGGCGGAGGAGGTGGGTGGAGTAGCGGTGAGGCGCGGCGGTGAGCAGACGAAGCGGTGCGGCGGCGAGGAGCACGGTGGGCGGCATGAGCGGGCGGCGGCGAAGTGCGCCGGCGGGCGGTGGCGCGGGGCTCCACGGGGCGCAGGAGCAGGCATGGGCTGGTGGTGCGGCCGGATGGGCCTGCGGGGGCCCCGCACGGGCCGACCGGGTCGAGGCGGTGGAGGCTCCTAGGGTGCCCCGTGGCGGCCTCCCACTGGTGCGGGCGTGGCGGCGATCTGTCCGGCAGCGGCGGACATGTCCGTTGGCGTCGGGGGGCGATTTTTAGGGTTTGGACTGCGAATTTCGGAGGGGGAGGTGTTTAGATAGGTAGAGGGAGCTAGGAGAGTCCAAATGAGGTGCGGTTTTCGTCCACGCGATCGTGATCCGACGGCGAAGGACATGGGAAAGGTTTGGATGGGTTATTGGGCCACTTTGGAGGGATGTTGGGCTGCAACAAATACAAGGCCTTTATGGTTCCCCGGTTAACCGTTGGAGTATCAAACGAACTCCAAATGGCATGAAACATGACAGGCGGTCTACCGGTGGTGTACCAAGTCCGTTGGCAAATCTCGGTCCATTCCGAGAACGTTTAACACCCGCACACGAAAAGAGACAAAAGAGGACGCCAGAGGATGTAGGAGTGTCGGATTGCAAAACAGACAATGGGGAAAATGCTCGGATGCTTGAGACGAACACGTACGCAAATGCGATGCACATGATGATATGATATGATATGATATGCATGACAATAACAAAATGCAAAACGAAGACAAAACCCAACCACGAAGGGAATCTTTTATCGCAACTTCGGAAAAATGGAAGAATCGGAGTATAAATATGTAAAGTTGCATCCGAGGTGTTACATTTTCTGCCGCGGAGAAGGGAAAGGCTCCCAAGGAAGGACCAGGCTAGCCGCCGCCCAAGAGAGGCCGCGGACGCCCCCGCAAGTATGCCACGACATCGGCGATGGCTCCCCGAGGGCGTGGGCGCACCCCCTCGAAGGCTGGCGCTGCCTCCGATAGTCGTGGGGTGCGCCCTCCCGTGGCAGATGCTACCATGGCCGGAGTTGCCGCGGCGACGGGGCGAGGCATGTGGCGTCCGTTCGGCCACCACATCGATGATCCCACTTGGACGACGCCTCCTCAGAGTTCGTGCCATGGGAGGAGAGGCTTGCACGTGTCTGGTTCTAGCTCCCGCGCTTCTTTGCAGGTGAACAGCCGGCTGGGGAACCCGGTGGCCTCTGGCTGCAGGCCGATGGCCGCTGCAGAAAGGCTTCATTGGTGGAGGTCGAGGTCACCCCCGCCAGCAACGTGTTCCTGAACTACAGGTGGCAGTCGTTCGCCTATGCGCGCGGCCTGCAGGGGAGGTGTACCCTCCACTTCAGGCATGATGGCACCGCAACCCTCTATGTCAGGGTCTTTGGGGAGGACGGCAGGCGCCTGGGGTGCTGCCCGAAGGGCGACATCAACGATGATGACGTCAACCCCTCCAATGACGACGGCCAGAGGGTTGACAACATTTCCGGTGGTGACCTTGCCCTTGGCAACATTCATGAGGCCTCCTGCGGTGGCGGCTCCACCTTTAGGGAGAGCATGAGCGACTGTGACTACGACGAGCCACCACACCGCCGAGCTTGGACAGGAGAGGGCGACGAGCTGCCTCGCTAGCGCGCCCCGATGAAGTAGGAGGAGGACTCCGACTGATCTCGGGTGCTGCTGGAGCTGGCTCTCAGGAGCCGATGTAGTCGCGTGGCTGCTTTTGTTTCTGTCTTTCTCCTGTATCAAAAACTAGAAGGCCCTATCGGGGCATGTAATGGACCACGGCACTTGCACCATTATGTTATCGTTTTCGTATTGCGTCATAATATCCATGTTGCTGCTGATTGTGATTGGGATGACTTAGCTTAATGTGCTTGCGGTAGACTCCCATGGGCTTGGATTTCCTGCATGCCCCTTATTCCGGGGAAGTACTCCAAGGGCTTCTTTCTGGAAGATTCAAAAGTCGTCAGCCTCGGGAGGCACCCTATAGTTGCAGGGTTAGGAAACCTCCGGAGGTGTCACGCCTCGCGCGAGCCCCTGAGCGTCGGCTGGTCGCCACTGGTGTCTCACGTCGCGATGCCTGGAGGCACGGATTCAAGAGGGCGTGTGTGCCCATAAGCTTGCTCGAGAGCATCGCACGAGGAATAAAACTACAAAGGCTAGAACACCAAGGCTCTGGCAAGGTGTGTTTGCAGGTGGTCCCAGCGCACACACCGTGCCGAGCCCCACACAAGGAAGAGCAACGGGCTATTGTCACACTCCCTAAGGCAAGACTTGAAAGAGCGAATGCTGCAAGGAGAAAATTATTCCCAACCCTTTCAAATAGAAGATGTGAAAGATCCAAATTTCATTTCAAGAAGTGCCAAACGAGCTACAGAAAGCTAGCAAAACAAAAGCCGCATCTGGCACCTACCGGTCTTCCCACCGGTGAGGAGAATGGGGCCTCCAATACGACATGGGTGGGAGCCCCCGTGAGGCCCAGGGGAGGCACTCAGGAGACTCCAGGGAGTGTACAACCTCAACTCATTATTACGTGAGAGTTTCACGAGTGGAGACTTGAGAGGCGCATGGCCTTGATCATGGATAGAACTTTCCGGAGATGCTGGATGTTCCAGGCATTCTGGATGGGAACCCCGTCCTGCATCTGCAGGCGCATGGCGCCAGGCCTGGAGACATGGGCGATACTGAATGGGCCCTCCCACATGGGCGAGAGCTTGTGAAGCCCCTCGTTGGAGAGCACCCGCCTCAGGACGTGGTCACCCATCTCGAGGGTCCGGGAATGGACGCTACGGTAGTGATATCGCCGCAGCACATGCTGGTACTTCGCAGCACGGAGCGAGGCTTGGCTGCAGCCCTCCTCCCCCAGCACGAGGTCCATCGCCCGCAAGGCATCCTGGTGTGCCTGGTTAAACGCCAGGACCCACGAGGAGCTATGCTTGACCTCATGAGGGAGGACCGCCTCAGCCCAGTAGACGAGGAAGAATGGGTTTTCACCCGTGGGCTTGGTCACAGTGGTGCGGATGGACCATAGCATAGACTAGAGCTCATCGAACCAGCCCCTACAACAGGCCTCGAGTTTCTTCTTGAAGCTTCTCGCCTTGAGGCCCCTTAGGACATCCAGGTTGGCGCGCTCAGCTTGGCCGTTGCTCCGTGTGTGTGCTACCGAAGTGTAGCATATCTGTGTTCCAAGTTAGCACAATATGTTTTGAAAAGGTTTCTCGTGAACTGAGAGCTATTGTCAGTGATGATACGGTTGGGGACCCCAAAGCGGCTCATGAGGCCCTTGATGAACTTGACAACAGAGCCAGCTAGGATGGTGCGCACGGGCTCCACCTCCGCCCACTTGGTGAACTTGTTGATGGCAGAATAGAGATAGCGGTAGCCCCCGGCTGCTCGAGGGCACGGGCCTAGGATATCCAGCGCCTAGACTACAAACGGCCATGAGAGTGGGATGGTCTGGAGGGCCCGAGCTGGTGGATTTGTTTTGCATGGAATTGGCATGACTCGCAGGATCTCACCAGATTGGTGATGTAGTTGAGCGTTGTGGATCAGAAGAACCCACTGCGGAACGCCTTACCCACAAGGGTGCATCACGAAGAGTGATGCCTGCAATCCCCATTGTGGATCTCAGCCAGCTGCTCACACCCCTACTCATTGGAGATGCACCACAGAGAGACGTTGTTTGGGCACCATCAGGAGAGCTCGCCATCTTGGATGTAGTAAGCGGTGGCCTGTTCTCCGGCAAGGCGCCTTGGAGAAGGTACGCCTTGAACTCCTCGGTCACACACCCTTCCTCAGATTCGAGTGCAAGGAGCAGGCGAGCTCCCGAGGAGGGTGACATGGGAAGCTCCTCCTGAGGCAGCGCCAGGCCTGCAGCAGGGGGAGTCGCCGATGGCTTGAAGAGCCTCTCTTCAAAGACGTCAGGCTTCTGGGGTTTGCGCTAGGACGCCCTCGTGGCGATTTCGTCTGCCTCCTTGTTCGTGCCACGCGGTACGTGCTGCAATTCCAAGCCCAAGCATCGTTTTTTCAATTTTTTGTACCTCTTATAGGTATGCCTCCTTTGTGCTTGTCCCTTGGTTTGTATTCCTTGTTAGAGAAGTTGAGGAGGAGCTGAGAGTCGCCCCTGATGGTGAGACGCCTGACCCCCAGAGCCGACGCGGCCTTGAGGCTGGCGACCAACCCTCATATTCCGCGATGTTGTTGGAGACCTTCTCGCCATGCTCAAAGCAGAGTTGCATGGAGTAGTAGAGCTTGTCCTGATTAGGTGAGATGAGCACGGCTCCAGCCCCCGCACACGGGTGTGCGAACGCACCAGCAAAGTACATGATCTAGCCATCTGGTGCTTCGTCTACGGGCATGAAGGAATGGTCCTCGCCCACCCCTCGGTCAGGGGCATCAGTCCACTCCACCACGAAGTCAGCGAGGGTCACGCCCTTGATGATCTAGTGGTACTGAACTACAGCTAGAATGCATGCAGCTCGATGTTCCACTCAGCAACCCTTCCTGCGGCGTTGGGGCTCCAGAGCACCTTCTCCGATGGGTATGCAAAGACAACCTTGATGGGGTGGCGCTGGAAGTAGTGGCGCAGCTTTCTAGAAGCGACAAGGAGCATGAGCAGTAGCTTCTCTGGCATGGGGTAGCGTCCATGCATGTCATGGAACACCATGCTGACGAAGTACACAGGGTGCTCGACGAAGGACGGGGCTTCGACGGTGTCCTGCCCCTCATCAGATGAGGGAGCCTCAGGAGCGTTGCCGTCTGATGGGGTAGCTAGGGCCTCAGGAGTGCCGACCCGAGGTGGCGGCGGCATAGTCGGGCGCGAGACGCAGTGCCGCACATTCGCATCCGAACTCTCTTCCCGGACTGCCACAAGTGCCGCGTTGGCCGAATGTGGCGGCCAGGTAAAGCACCTGGGGCTCAAGAGGACGAGGTGCTACCATTATTGATGGGCTGGTGAGGTACCTATTGAGGTCTTGGAAGGCCGCCTCGGCCTCCGGAGTCTATTGAAATAGGCCCTTCTTCTTCATCAGCTTAAAGAACATAAGGGCGTGCTTGCCTAGCTTGGAGATGAAGCACCCCAATGAAGTCACGCAGCCAGCGAGCTTCTGCATCTCCTTCAGAGTTTGCGGTGGGCTCATCTTTTATATTTCCTTGATCTTCTCTGGGTTAGCCTCGATCCCTCTATGGGACACCAGGAAGCCCAACAGCTTGCCGGACGGGACGCCGAACACCCACTTCTCCGGATTGAGCCGCATGTTCACCTTGCAAAAGTTGACGAACGTGTCTTCCAAATCTTCAATGAGGGTCCTTGCCTCTCGCGACTTGACCACTGTGTCATCGATGTAAACCTCGGCGTTCCTTCCGAGCTGCATGCCCAGGGCGATGTGCATCATTCGCTGGAAGGTTGCGCAACATTACATAGCCGAAACGCCAAGCAAGTGTAGCAGTGCACCCCACATGTGGTCAGGAAGGCTGTCTTATTGACATCCTGGACCGCCATCTTGATTTGGTGTTAGCCTGAGAAGGCATCCAGGAAGCACAGCAAGTCACCCTCGATGGTGGAGCCGACGATCTGGTCGATGCGCGGAAGAGGGAAAGGGTCTTGAGGGAAAGCTTTGTTGACGCTCGTGAAGTCGACGCACATGCGCTCCTTCCCGCCCTTCTGGGGGACGATGAACAGGTTCACCAGCCAATCTGGATGCCGCACCTCTCGAATGATGCCGGCCTCTTGCATCCTATGGACCTGCTGGACGATGAACGACTGCTTCTCTGGGGCTTATCGCCGCGCCTACTGCTTCACCGGCCGTGTTCCGGGGCACACCATCAAACGGTGCTATATCACATCTCGTGGGACGCCAACCAGATCCATTACCTCCCACGCAAACATGTCCCTGTTCGCCTAGAGGAAACTGACCTGTGCCTCCTCCTGGTCCGGGGAGAGGCCAGTGCCTTTGGTGAAGGTGGGGCCACAGCCCCTGTCGTCGATAGACACCTACTTCATCTCCACCCGGTCCTTAGAGAACAACTCCTTTTTCTTCATGGGTGCGGCCTCCGGGACCTCCGGAATGTCTTGTGCGCCCGGCCGCGCTGCCGCCACACCCTTGTAGGCTAGCTTAAGGATCAGGAGTACATCCCGGGCATCACCTGCCACAGTGAGGATGCCGCTGCTCCCCGACATCTTGACGATGTTGTAGCCGGGATGCGTCGTTTCCATGAACTTGGTGAGAGATGGGTACTCAAGGATGTTGTTGCATAGGAGGCTGATGCGGGTAACGTCGAAGTCAATGAGCTTGATGTGGTAGTTGTCGCGTGTGCCGAAGGTGACAGGGAGGCGGATCTGCCCTAGAGGAATGGTGGAGCCGTCGACCACCCCAGAGAAGGGTCTGTTGGGGGCGAGTCGGTCGTAAGGCACATGAAGCTGATCAAAATCTTCCATGGAGAGGACGTTGAGGCCAGCTCCGCCGTCGACGAGGGTCCTGGTGACTGCAATTTTGCAGATGATGGGCGTTCAGATCATGGGGAGTGCCCTGACATCAACCATGGTCTTTGGGTGATCCTTGAAGTCGAAGGTGATGTTGATCTCAGGCACCTCCCTGCCTGGACGAGCCCCCTGCTGCGGCCGGATGGCCCACACCTGCCAGAAAAGCTGCTTGACGTGGAGGCCCAAGGCTGGCGCCTGCGACCCTCCAAGGATGGCCACGATGAAGTGGGGCGCCGGTGCCGTGAAGCACGCGATGAACAAGTCACGCGGCTCCTCCCAGGAGGCCACCGAAGATTCTGGCAGTTTGAGCAGCCAGGAGCGTGGCACACCTGTGAGAGCCATAGGGATCCAGTTTGCCATCAACTTGTTGCCGCCACCCGCTGCCTAGATGGCCTCCGTGTAAACCCAGAGAAACTCCATGGGGTCCGCCGCGCTGTTGTACCGTGGCGGCAACTCCGGCCTGAAATTTATCAGCCACCACACCAAGGGAACCACGCGGCGTGTGTGGGGCGCGGCTGATGAAGAAGTGGATCTTAGACACGCCCCTACTTGGTGCGCCAAATGTCGGATTTAGGTTTCCGCAGAGCCAGGAAAGGTTCAAACTCTGGGACATGTGCGAAGAACTCAACCTCCCAGCCAACCGACCCATCGCCCCATGGCCTAGCTCGATGAACAAGGAAGAACATGGACACAACAGTTCACCTCGGTGTAACGCCCCGAGACCGATGCGCCATGTGTCTTCCAGTTATTCGCCATTGTTGCCATGTCATCCGCTTGTGTGTTGCACTTTGTCATTTAATCATTTGCATGTCATCTAGACGCTTTTCAAAACTAGTATCCTCCCGGGTCTCCCAGTTCTCTCCGTTGTCCGTTCTGAGCCCAAACACACTCGCACGCGCCCGTGGCACCTCCGAAATATTATTTTATAAGTGGGATAAACACATTCTCGGAATGGGTTGAAAGTTGGCATGCGGTCTTGTTTTATTGTAGGAAGACAACCTGCCAAATTTCATTGATTCAGAGTCCGTTTGAAGCCCCAACGGATAACTATAGCGGCACTATATAGCTGGTCAAACGTCGGACGTTTTCGGTTTTCGGAAACTGCTACTGGGTCGCCATCCTCCCTCTCTTCTCAGCCCACAACCATCTACACAGGCCACCAACCCCTCACCTAAGCACCTCCGATCCGGACCGCCCGATGGCGATCGAACGATCGGAAAATGGACTGAATCCCCCTCTCCTAGCCTTCCCAGCTATAAAAAAACGTCCTACCACTCCAATTTTGGAAACCCTACCCTATCCTCCTGCCTCAGAACTGGCGCCGCCAACCCACCTCCGCCACTTGGCCTGCCGCCGCCCTGCACCACCGCCATCAGCCTCTCTGCTGCTGCCACGTCTCCCCCAACCGGCTCCCACCGCCGCGGCCCGCGAAGCCCACGGGAGGCCCTCCCCGGGCTGCTCTAAGCCCGAGCACCCTAGCGCCACCTTGCTCCCTCACTCTCGACCTGGATCGAGGGGAGGAGCCCCTCGACCCCCAGCCCCTTGCGTCGCCCGAGCACCTCGTCACCGACCCCGGCCATCCTCGCTGCGCCGGCGAGCCGCCGCCGCCAACCCCAGGCCAAACCCCGCCGACCTGCTCCTCCTTCCCCTTCGCCTACTCCCTCTCCTTCCTCTCCCCTGTGCTCATATCTCTCTCCCGTGGCTATGTAGATAACTTCATGGTGCCGCCGGCCATGGCCACCCCCATCTCCGCATCTGCACAGCCCCAAGCTACCTCGTCACCGGGAATGGATTCCCCATGCCCGGATCCACCCATTCTCAGCCTCCCCGATGCCCGCCGGAGTCCCATGCCGCCCCACCGTCGCTGTTGACTTTTGCCAGAGCCGCTCTGTATGAGGAAGGGAGCTTCCTCGTGCTGGATCCCATTTTCACGCTGGTAATTTTTCACTAAGACCCAATTTCTGTAACATCATGGGTGCATATTGTGTGGGACCTAACTTGGTGTATGTGGCTCCATTTTGCATGAATGATATGTATGAATGTTCATCTATGAATTCTCTATATGATGGTATAATTTTCATGCATGTTGCTATTCATCTTGACGTGTTAATCATCGTTCCAAAAGTGCTAAATGATATAACCTGCTGAAGATTGATGTAACTTGCCTATTTGTCTTTTTCATAGAATTTTGTGTGATTTTTCTTTTGAGTATCACTCCAACATGTTTTAGGAGCATAATCATGCCATATTTGCAATTGTGCAATCCATGTGTTTTGTTATGCCCTGTGGTGACTAGCACAAGCATGCAAATTCTGAACCTGCTATATTATGTGGCCATGTTAACTTGATGCTACTAGTGAATCCATGCTTAATATTGAGATGCTCAATAAGGATGTTTTGTAGATCTTGTTATGATCTATCCATCCGTACCCTTGTTTGCAATTATGGCCTATTGTAGATTTTCATTACCATACTCTAAAATTGCTAAATAATGTTTCCGCCAGTCTGTTATTAGTAAGTTCAGTTTTGCTATGTGTATAGCTAGTGTTCTATGCATCCTATGGTCATGTTCTTCCCATGAATAACTGTATAAACATGACTTATTGTTGTTGGTTATATTCACATGCCATAATATGCTTAGAGGTGAGTTTCACAAGCTTGCAAACTTGCCTATTTGTCGTTATTCCATCCATGTTCAGTTTATTTCAGTCTGTGAATCTGTTATCATTTGCAATCTTGCCATGATGTTTTGAGCATCTTATAGTGTTATCTAGCAGTAGATTAGTGTTCATGTTTTTGTAGTGCTTGACATGTACGTGCTTGACATTCCCTTTATTGCCATGAAATGTTCCTATAGCATATACTTTTGTTGTCTCAAAGTATGCATCGTGAATCTATTTTCAGCCTTGGTTTTTCAGCAAGTATGAGAATATGTTATAACTTGCAATATTGTCTTGATGAATGCCATTGATCTTGAGGTTATATGAAGATGCTTAGTGATCATGTTTTGCCATGTATGACCTGTACTTTATTACAATGCTTTTGGTTGCTATGATCTTGTAATGTAGCATCATTGTTTCATGCCTCCAACATGTCAACACGTTATTTCTCCTCACATGTTTGCCCTGTTTTTCACTAAGTCCTAATCTGTGTTATAAAGTTGCTTGTTGCATTGATCACATTGGTTTAATCTTGATGCCTATGAACCTGAACCTTAATGAATCTTGAAGCATGTAATCTATACTTTGGGTACAAGTCATGTTTGTGCCCATATAGTTCTTGTAGCAGGTTGTTTTGATGATTGCAAGTGCCTAGTTGCTGTTTCGGACTGTTTGTCTTTGAAACTTGCTTCATGTGTATGTGTTGATCTGTTGCTCCGTTTTGATCATGCTCTACATGAAACTTGCTTGGTTTTGCATGTAGTTTCATCATGCCATGTTGCATCCATGTTTTGGAGTGTTTGTGTTTTGCTTGTGTTTGCATCAATGCCATGTTTAACTTGTTTTGCTCATATCTACTAGGCCGTAGCTCCGAATTAAACGAACCTTATATGTAACTTGACTAGAAAGATGCGTAGATCATCATGGTGCACTTTAACTTGCTATTTAACAAATTCAACATAATGTGTTATTCAGATCTGGACCAATTTCGAAATTTGCATATGAGTACTTACCGAATTGTTATATGTCGTTTTCGGCCTCATTTAAACTTGCTTTGATGTGATGTTCTTGTATGCATCATCTCTTGCCATGAGTAGCATCGTCTAGCCTTGTCATGTATCATACTTGGTTGTGCATCATGTCATGTTTATGCTTGTGTGTTTACCATGTTGTTAGCTTCTTTCCAGATGTGCTTCTTCTTGATAATTCCTGTTTCATGGCGATCATGACTATTCGTTCGTCTACGCTTGGTTCGACTACACTCGTTCGTCTTCTTCATGGACTCGTTGATCTTCCTAGCGTCATTTCATGCAAGATGACCGCTACCTTGGATCTCACTACTATCTTTGCTATGCTAGTTGTCTCGATGCTATCGCTATGCCGCGCTACCTGCCACTTGTTTATCAAGCCTACCAATTTGCCAGGTTAGCCTCTAACCTTTTCCACCATCCCAACAAACCGTTTTTTTTCTATGTTACTGCTTTGCTCAGCCCCTCTTATAGTGTCGCTAGTTCTAGGTGCAGTTTCAGGTTGTTCCATGTTGGGACATGGATATGATGGGATATCACAATATGTCTTATTTAATTAATGCATTTATATACTTGGTAAATGGTGGAAGGCTTGGCCTTTTGCCTGGTGTTTTGTTCCACTCTTGCCGCCCTAGTTTCCGTCATATCGGTATTATGTTCCTTGATTTTGCGTGCCTAACATGGTGAGGGTTTATGGGCCCCTCTTGACAGTTCGCTTTGAATAAAACTCTTCCAGAAAGGCCCAACATTGGTTTTTACCATTTTCTCAACATAATAAGTAAAGATGATAATAAAATTTGACGCATAGGGGCCTTTCCTAATACGGGAGGGCTCGTGCTGCTAGTGCTGGTCCAAACTAGAACACTGTGCGGGGCTGCCCCCGGGGCAACCTGGGTTATTCTTTTGGAGCTTGTAAACGTAGCTCCTTCGTCGTGGCCTGAGATGAGATACGCGCGGCTACTATCTGGGTGTCAGCACATCGGGAGGTCTTGCGAGACTTGTTTTACCATTGTCGAAATGTCTTGTGCACCAGGATTCCGAGTCTGATCAGAGGGTGCCGAGTTGGCGGATCGTGAGCTTGTCATGGGCTAAGTTGGGACACCCCTGCATGGTTTAAACTTCCGCAAGCCATGCCCACGGTTATGTGGCAAATGGGAATTTTTAATATCCGGTTGTAGAGAACTTGACACCAGATCCGAACTAAAATACACCAACCTTGTGTGTAACCGTGACTGTCTCTTTTCGAGTCAGTCGAGAAGAGAACACGGTGGGTTATCTTTGTACATAAGTAGTATAGGATCACTGCTTGATCATTACTAGTTTGCCACTGTTGCATAGTTTCTCATCTTACTCTTGCACTCGTAAGTTAGCCACCATACAATGCTTAGTCTCTTGCTGCAACCTCACCACTTATCCTTTCCATACCCACTAAGCTTTGCTAGTCTTGATACCCATGGTAATGGGATTGCCGAGTCCTCGTGGCTCACAGATTACTACAACAACAGTTGCAGGCACAGGTAATGTTATGATCTGACATGAGAGCGATGCTTGCTTGTTTTCGAGTTCTTCTACTTCTTCTTCAATAAGGGGATAGGTTCCTGGTCGGCAGCCTGGGCTAGCAGGGTGGATTTCATTTGAGTTTTTTGTTTATGTTTCATCCGTAGTCGAATGTTGCTCTTTTGTTTGATGTTTGATGGATTTGTAAGGCATTTGTATGCCTTTGTATGTATCCCACCTATTATGTAATGGCACGATGTAATGATGTCCACCTTGCAAAAGTGTCTTCAATATGTGGCTCTATCCTTGTTGGGACCTTCCAGTTCCTCTCGGATAGGATCACATATTGGGCGTGACAAGTTAGTATAAGAGCCTCGACCGGCCATAGGATCCCCCTTGATTGATCATAGTTGGTCATTGTCGAGTCTAGAAGAAAACCAATTTTGGAGTCTAGTTATCTCGGAGAGTAGGAATTCTTTTTACTCCTTATCCCCTTCCTCGCTCTGGTAAGGAATGATGTAGGTGTTTTGACTTAATCCTCTTCCCCTTCCAAAATTTTCTTTAGGATCACACCGGTGTTTTCGTTCATTGCCCATCCTTTGTTCAACCGGTGAACATCTCTTCGAGTTATTCCATCCTCTTCAACTTTTGCAACATCGATTCTCAGTTTCCCAACAGAGTTTGATCCATTTCAAGTTCAATCCTCATTTGTTCTCAAATGGTGTCCATTCCTTCCGTCTGAAGTTTACTTTGTTTTTACCACCCACCCGCCCTTTTTCTCCCCAGAATTTCAAGAATCTAATTGAGTATCCTTTTCATTCGTGTGAGGCCTCTTCATTATTTCCTCAATTATTTCAACCAGTGGATTCTAGTTCGCCATTCTCTCTCTCGTCCTCTTCTCCGGTGGATTCAATTAAAGTTTTTTGGGTTGATCGTATTCCTTTCCTTAGCTCAAATGTTTCCCCTTACTTGTTTGCCTCTCGGTACTCAATTGTTTTGGAGCTCTGAAGAAATCTAGAGAGATTCGTGTTTTCACTGAAGACTCATTCATTCTATTCGAGGTTGTCACCTCATTCAAGTCTTCAGTTGTTCCGGTGTATCATCTCCTTTTCAATCTTTTTCAATGTTGTTTCTTTTGAGTGGGACCATAACCAACAAGTCTTTCCCTGGATCTTACTTGACTCTTCTAATTTCTTTTCCAGAGTTATTCTCTAATTCTTTCCAAGTTTGACGTAAGTATGAATTTTCATCAGTCAATTGCCATCTCCGAGATCGCTTTCAATTTCTTTTCCAGAGTTATTCTCTAATTCTTTCCAAGTTTGACGTAAGAATGAATTTTCATCAGTCAATTGCCATCTCCGAGATCGCTTTCAAATTCTTTTCAACTTTGGCTCAACATTTCTAGTATTCATTGTTCCGGAGCGTCTCTCTAATTCTTCACAGTATTTCTCGTCGTAATTCTCAGCTTTGAAGACCGAGAAGGGTCTGGTGGGGGTGAGCCGGTCGTAAGGCACATGAAGCTGATCAAAAGCTTCCACGGAGAGGACTTTGAGGCCAGCTCCGCCGTCGATGAGGGTACTGGTGAATGCAATTTTGCAGATGGTGGGCGTGCAGAGCATGGGGAGCGCACTGACAATGACAGTGGTCTTGGGGTGATCCATGAAGTTGAAGGTGATGCCAGTCTCACGCACTGCCCTGCCTGGAGGAGCCCCCTACTATGGCCAGATGGCCCCCACCTGCCGGAAGACCTGCTTGACATGGAGGCTCTAGGACGGCGCCAGCAACCTTCCGAGGATGGCCGCGACGATGTGGGGCGCTGGTACCGTGAAGCGTGCGATGAACATGTCATGCAGCTCCTCGCAGGAGGCCACCGAGGATTCCGGCAGGTTGAGCAACCAGGAGCATAGCACACCTGGCAGAGCCATAGGGAGCCAGTTCGCCATGACCTTGTCATCACCGCCTATTTCCTAGATGGCCTTCGCGTAAACCCGAAGGAACTCTATGGGGTCCGCCGCACCGTCATACTGTGGCGGCAACACTGGTCTTAACTTTAGGGGCCACCGCACCATGGGAACCGCGCGACGCGGGTGGGCCGTGGCTGATGAAGAAGCAGATCTTCGACACACCCCTACCTGGCGCGCCAAATGTCGGATTTAGGGTTCCGCAGACCCAAGAAAGGTTCAAACTCTGGGGCATGTGCGAAGAACTCAACCTCCCCAGCCAACCGACCCATCGCCCCACGGCCTAGCTTGATGAACAAGGAAGAATATGGACACGGCAGTTTACCCAGGTTTGGGCCGCCTTGCGGTGTAACGCCCTACTCTTGCTTTGTGGTGGATTAGCCTCACGAGGGCTGAGGATGAACTAGTACAAGGGAAGAACAACCTCACGAGACCTGCTCTGGAGTGGGGTTGAGTTGATGATGTGTATATCTGATACAACAAGAGCTCTCTCTCCACCTGGTGGTGGCTAATCTATATTTGTGGTGGCCTCGGTTCTCTGCCCCCGAAACGAAGGCGGGAAGGGATCCCAAAGTGGACAATTTGAATGGGACAAGTAGTACATCTTATCCTGACGAAAGGTGGTCTTTTCCTGCAAAGCCTCTAGTCATGACGCTGCGGTGGGCTCGGTGATGACATCGTCTCGCCGTCCTGGCGGTCCTGGTATCTTTGCGTGGGAATGGAAACCTTTGGCTGATTACTCGGGACCCTGCGCCTGCGCTTGCCTCCTTAGCACCACAGAGGAAACATGCTGCTCTGCGCCCGCTGGGCCCGCCTAGCCTTGGTCGTTATGGCTTGCGTCACCTCAACCTCATGAGGTGGGCATCTACATAGAAATCACCGCTCCTCAGGCGGCAACCTGAGGAGGCCGCTCACTCCGGAGGTCTTTATGTTGCTCGCCTCGCGAGGATTGTCCCCTCACGAGGGTATTCACTTGATGGTGTTGTAGATGGGCCGTACCTAGGTGTCAATGGAGCCATGCCATGGGCCGCAGGCAGGCAAGTATGGGTCCCTGGTTCCTAAAACACCGACACGCGCGGCTGCGCATAAGGAGGTATACGCACCCCTGCCGGGGCCACCCCTGGGGGGCATCAGGCCTGCATTCCCATCATCTCTCTTCAGGGGCGTCCTCCGGATTGCAGGGGCAGTGCCAAGGGCTCCCCCTAGGCCCCTGTCGGAGATGGGTGAGTCTTCGCGCGCCTCCTCCGCTGACCGGGGCATGGAGGAAAGCCCTGGTGAGGCGTTGGAGCTCACACACGGGCGCAACACCATCCAGCACGGCCTTCTTCAGGAGGCAGCGAGCATGCTAGTCCGCCTTGTGGTGGAGCTCAGCGAAGTCGACACGCGCCTTGAGGCGGAGTGTCTGTGCCTGGCGCCAGCTAGAGGTCGCCAGCAACTTCGGTTGTCTGCAGCGCGAGCACGCTTGTGCGGAGGCTGAGGAGTCCCTTGCCACGGTGAGGAAGGCCAGCAATCGTGCCCTTGAGGAGGCCCAAGCCACGGACTGCCGGCACGAGGCGGCTGAGAGGCGCGAGAAGGAGCTTGAAGCTTCAAACGTCGCCCTTGAGTGGCAAGTCCAGGCGCGCAAAGGCGCGCTCGTGACCTTGGCGGCGGGCCGCCTACGGGTGAAGAAAGGCTCTGAACCCTCGAGGACATGCTAATGCTAGAGGCGCTGGAGCAAAGCCTGGAGCGCGAGTGGCTGGAGGTGTTGGAACGCCAAGTAGCTGCCGCCAAGGACGCCCTCGCCTCCCCGGAGGCGGTGATCCATGGGAAGGCCAATGAGAGGGTGGCGGGGGTCCACAGGGCCCTCGCCGAAGACTACCGTCGGAGGCTAAAGCTTCATGAGACTTCTTTGTGCATGCGGCGCAGCGAGCTGAAGGGCGAGGCTGATGGCCTCGAGAAGAAGCTAGCTGTGGCGGAGCGGGGAGAGAAGGGTACGCTGCATGCTCAGGCTGCGGTCGAGGATAAGTTGTCTTTTGTCTATAAGCAAGTGGAGGATGTCACTTCCTTCGTAGGAAGGCTTTGGACGAGGCGGAGCGAGCCCCGGGACTGCAGCACACATGCTCCAAGATGTTCCAAGCCCTTGAGCATAAGGCCAACAGGCCGTTGGGCAGCAACCGTGGTGGGAACGTCTCCAGCCCGCTTGTTGCCGATGACGCTGACTATCTCGGTTTCTTCACCAGGTTCGTGGAACGTGTTGAAGGTGGGGCTGAGAATGTGTTGTAGCTTGTCGAAGAGAAGAGTCGTGACCTTCTTGCGTGTGTGGCCTCGTGTGTCTTCAGCCACCTAACTTTGACTTCGATGCCTTGACAACCCTCGTGCTTGAGGTGATTCAAGGCGCCCTGGTGGACCGGGTGGAGGTTCACGTGGATGACCTAATTTCGGAGCTTGCCCAGCCGACAACAAGGGCCCGCCTGTGATTGAGGAGCGTGGGGCTGACGACAGCGGCAGCAGCGATGATGGCGGCGTGTCTCCCTAGGCTACCTTTCCCCTATTTTCCTGTTAAGACTTTGAATGTGACCCCGTAGGGATGTGAAAGCACTTCTGAAACAACTTAAATATGATGTATTCAGTAGCATTGCACTCCCTTATGTCGCCTTCCCTTTGCTTTTCGCATGACCGCAGCCCCTGAGAAGGGGTGGATCGTTATCGTTACGCCGGGTCGCAGTGGCCGGCCAAGGTCAGGAGGCGGAAGCTTGCTCGGAGACCTTGGGCCATGCGTACACACAGACTCACTCAAGAGCGTTGTGTGAGGATTCAGACGCCAAGGTCTTGGCAAGGTTTGCATGCGGGCGGGCGCACGGCTGCAGTGGCTTGGGCCATCAGGCGTCTTCGGTGCCGTTGGGTTGACCCAAGCATGCAATCTGGGCCCAGCCCCCGCTCGGGGGGTGCAAGAGAGAGCGAGAGAGGGAGAGAGAGATAGAGAGAGACGGAGAGAGTGGCTGGCAGTAGCCATACCTCCTTAGAAACAAGATTCAAAACGAGAAATGCTGTGAGGAGAAAAATTCCCACCCCCTTTTTGAATAAAGATGAAAGAGCTCCAAAACTCAGTCCAGGAAGCGGCAAATTCGACTACAAAAGAGGGCAAAAAATAGCCACGTTCGGTGCCTGCACTAGTCTTCCCACCTGCGGGGAGTATCGGTCCTCCAGTAGGCGTGGGCATAGTCGTTGTAAGACCGTGCCATCCGCCAGCGCGGAGCATGGGGCATCCACAGGGAATGGGCATAGTCGCTGTAAGACAATGTCGTCCGCCAGCCCGGAGCATGGGGCTTCCACTTGGGCATGGGTGGGAACCTCCGTGCGGCCATGGGGTGGTGAGTCGGGTGACTTTGGGGCGTGTACAACCCCACTCATTATTACATGAGAGTGTCACGGGGAGAGCCTTGGGAGGCGCAAGGTACTACATGCCTCCGGGATGGGGGCCCTGTCGCTCGCCACCTGGCATGCGGCGGCGGGGAATGACCATCGCCGGGCCCTTCCACCGGTGACCGAGCGGGTCAAAGGCACAACACCCCGACATGCTTCACCAGGGGGTGCCTGGTCTCGCATGGGGCTCCACGGTCTTGTGGATGGGGACGAAACACATCCCTCACGAGCGCCTCAGTTGTCCTGGCACGGGTGAACAATTCCACGGTTCACGGCTTTCCTAGCCGACCCCGCCGCGAGTTCCCTAATTCCACCTGAGTTCCTCGCGGGGCCCCCGGTATTTGGTCTCCTGAGGGCTTCGTGCCGGGGCACGTGGCATGGCCGTCATTCTGCAAGTGCACCAATGGAGCATGATCTACCTAAGTTCCATGGTTAGTGCAATATGTTTCCGAGAGAAGAGCTCTAAACGGGGTTTGGCGTTGTCGGCGACGTGGCCAGGGGCACCGCGTTGGCTCACGAGGGTTCCCGACCTCACAGAGTCCCGACGATCTTGGCAACCAAGCCGTCGGGAATGGCGCGCTTAGCCCTCGGCATCCCTCACTGATACGTCTCCGTCGTATCTATAATTGTTTTATTGTTCCATGCCAATATTCTACAACTTTTACATACTTTTGGCAACTTTTTTGGGACTAACATATTGGTCCAGTGCCCAGTGCCAGTTCCTGTTTGTTGCATGTTTTTTGTTTCGCAGAAAATCCATATTAGACGGAGTCCAAACGGGATAAAAACTTACAGAGAATATTTTTGGAATATATGTGATTTTTGGGAAAAATAATCAACGTGAGACGATGCCCGAGGGGCCCACAAGGATGGAGGGCGCGCCCCTGGAACTTGTGGTCACCCTGTAAGGCGGTTGTTGCCCTTCTTCTGGTGCAAGAAAGGTAATATCTAGATAATAATCGTGTTAATGTTTCAGCCCAATCAAAGTTACGGATCTCTGGGAATTTTTTGAAACGAAGAAAGGCTAGAATCTGGCAGCACAGAAACAGAAGGAAACAGAGAGAGAGAGATCCAATCTCGGAGGGGCTGCCGCCCTTGCGCCACCATGGAAGCCAATGAACAGAGGGGAAACCCTTGTCCCATCTAGGAGGAGGTCGAGGAAGAAGAAGGAGAAGGGGGCTCTCTCGCCCTCTCTCCCGGTGGTGCCGGAACGCCGCCGGGGCCATCATCACAACGAAAATCTACACCAACAACGTCACTGCCGTCATCACCAACTCTAGCCCCCTCTCTGCAGTGGTGTAACACCTCTTCTCCCCACTGTAATCTCTACTTGAATGTGGTGCTCAACACTATATATTATTTCCCAATGATGTATGGCTATCCTATGATGTTTGAGTAGATCCGTTTTGGCCTATGGGTTAATTGAAGATCGTGATTTGTTTGAGTTGCATGTTTTATGATTGGTGCTGTCCTATGGTTCTCTCTGTGTCGCGCAAGCGTGAGGGATCCCCACTGTAGGGTTTGCAATATGTTCATGGTTTGCTTATTGTCTGTGTTGCGTGAGTGATAGAAACACAAACACGGATTAGTGGGTTATGGCGTATGGGAATAAAGAGGACTTAATACTTTAATGCTATGGTTGGGTTTTAACTTAATGATCTTTAGTAGTTGCGGATGGTTGCCAGAGTTCCAATCATAAGTACATATGATCTAAGAAGAGAAAGTATGTTAGCTTATGCCTCTCCCTCATATAAAATTGCAATAATGATTACCGGTTTAGTTATCGATTGCCTAGGGACAAATAACTTCCTTGTGACAGAAAGCTCTCTACTAAAACTAATTTAGTTGTTTCTTTATGTAAACAACCCCTAGCTTTTATTTACATGCTCTTTATTATCTTGCAAACCTATCATACAACACCTACAAAGTACTTCTAGTTTCATACTTGTTGTAGGTAAAGCGAACGTTAAGCATGCGTAGAGTTGTATCAGTGGTTGAAAGAACTTGAGGGAATATTTGTTCTACCTTTAGATCCTCGTTGGGTTTGACACTCATACTTATCGAAATAGGCTACAACTACCCCTATACTTGTGGGTTATCAAGGCCTTTTTCTGGCGCCGTTGCCGGGGGGCAATAGCGTGGGGTGAATATTCTCTTGTGTGCTTGTTTGCTTTATCACTAAGTAGATTTTATTTGTTGTTCCAAGTTGTTCTCTATCTTTAGTTATGGATATGGAGCACGAAATACCAAAAAAATTAGGTGTACTTGCTGCTCATGGAGATGGGGAACCTCCTAAAACCCTCAATGATCATTATGTGAAAGATATTATGCACTACTTTAATAATCTTGAGAAAAGCATGTTCAATTATATAATGGGAGACACATTGGATCAACGTGAATACTTTAGGAATTATCGCTCGACACAAAAAGGGAAACTATTATGGGATCAAATTCTTATGTTGCATTGGTATGCTCGGCAACTATGCTTTGAGACATGATTATAATTGCTGCTCTAGGATGAAGGCTCCACACCTTCCCTTTTCATGGAACTTTAATGATAATGAAACCTTAGCTTCTTATGCTAATGGTATTTATGATTACTATGATGTGGAACGAATAGAAGAATTCGTTTCTTTGAAGGGTGCTTATGAAATTGAATCTTAGTTTGAAAAGTATGAAGCTTTTGATGATGATGTTTATAGACCTGAAAATTTTGCTATACTAAAATATTGCTACGAGAATTATGAATACAATGCCGATATTGATGCATTTACTGAGAAAGTCTCCGCTGTCCAAGAAGAGTCTAGTATTTTGCAGGAAACTATGGAAGAAGAAATTGATGACACTATGAGCTCATTAGATGAAGAAGATGATGAGGAGAGTGAAGAACAAAAGGAGGAAGAGTAGATTGATCACCCGTGCCCACCTTCTAATGAGAGTAACTCTTCAACTCAGTCATTGTTTTATTTCCCTTCGTGTTTACCGAAGGATGATTGCTATGATCCCTTTGATTCATTTGAAATCTCCCTTTTTGATGAACATGATGCTTGCTATGCTTGTGGCCAAGATGCCAATATGAATTATGCTTATGGAGATGAACTTGTTATAGTTCCTTATGTTAAGAATGAAATTGTTGCTATTGCACCCACGCATTATAGTCCTATCACCTTTTGGAATTCTCCAAACTACACTATATCGAAGAAGTCTGCAGTTATTAAGGATTACATTGATGTGTTGCATTCTACCACTACACATGATGATTTTGATAAATATAATATGCATGTGCTTGCTGCTCCTACTTGCAATTATTATGAGAGAGGAACTACATCTCGGCCTCTCTATGTTTCCAACACGGAAGAATTGCAAGAAATTGCTTCTACTATGCATTGGCCTTTACTTGATGTGCATCAATTGTTCTTGTATGACATGCCGATGCATAGGAAGAGAGTTATACTTCATCATTACATGATATATATTACTTTGTGCTCACTAATAAATCACAAATCATTGTTAATTAAAATTGGCTTTGATATACCTTGGGATCTGGGATGGATCCATTACTTGAGCACTGTATGCCTAGCTTAATGGCTTTAAAGAAAGCACTGCCAGGGAGACAACCAGGAAGTTTTAAAGAGTAATTTATTTATGTTGTGTGCTTTTAAATAGTTTAAAAACAAAAAAAATAAAGATGGGAACTTTTTCAAAAAGAAAAGTGAAAGTGAGAGACACGAGCATTGTTAAAGTGGGAGCATGCCTTGAACTTTGTTCATGTCTATGGAAAATCTGTGAATCTTAATTAAAGACACTTTTCAACAAAAATAATTATCCCCTTGTATAAATCCATTGTATTCTAAAAATAATGTGCTAAGATTTGCCTTTAGGATGATTAGATTGCTTGTTTGGTTTGTGAAGTGCAAAAGCAGAAACTTTGTCTATAGTGCGTGATTTTACATTTTTTGCTTGAAAGTCAAACGCTTCTGAAACTTTTTGTACAGTATCTCTATACAAATTTTTAGTTTTGTCCTAATTTATCAGAATTTCGGGAGTTACATAAGTATGGTTGATGTTCAGATTACTACAAACTGTCCTGTTTAAGACAGATTCTATGTTTGATTCATTGTTTTGCTCATTTTGATGAAACTATCAACTGTATTGGTGGTATAAGCCATAAAAAAGTTATATTACAGTAGCTAAAATGAACGAATAAAATATGAATGAGTTTTCAATAGTACTTAAAGTGGTAATTTGTTTTATTATACTATTACATCTCATGAGGGTTTTGTTAAGTTTTGTGTGATTGAAATTTTCATGTTTTGGGTAAGATCACGATGGATGAAGGAATAAGGAGTGGCAAGAGCCCAAGCTTGGGGATGCCCGAGGCACCCCAAGGTAATATTCAAGGACTCCCAAGCAACTAAGCTTGGGGATGCCCTGGAAGGCATCCCATCTTTCTTCTACGATCATCAGTAATTTTACTTTCAGCTATATTTTTATTCGTCACATAATATCCTTAAATCTTGGAGCATCGTGTGCTTTTTATTTTTCTTTTAGTAATGCACCATGCTGGTATGAGATAGTCCTTGGTTGTTTTGTGGAATGCTCTTTGCACTTCACTTATATCTTTTGAGCATGGGTTTATAGAATGCTTCATGTGCTTCACTTATATCATTTAAAGTTTGGATTACCTCTTTCTCTACATAGATAGAACCGCCACTTGTAGAATGCTCTTTTGCTCACTTATATTTTTTAGAGCATGGGCATATCTTTTGTAGAAAGAATTAAACTCTCTTGCATCACTTATATCTAATTAGAGAGTTGATAGGAATTGGTCCTTCACATGGTTTGTCATAAAATCCTGCATAAAACTTATAGATCACTGAATATGATATGTTTGATTCCTTGCAATAGTTTTGTGATATAAAGATGGTGATATCAGAGGCATGCTAGTGAGTAATTGTGGATTGGTAGAAATACTTGTGGTAAGGTTTGTGATTCCCGTAGCATGCACGTATGGTGAACCATTATGTGATGAAGTCGGAGCATGATTTAGTTTTTGAAAGTCTTCTTGATGAGTGGCGGTCAGGGACGAGGGACGGTCTTTTCCTACCAATCTATCCCCTAGCAGCATGCACGTAGTAATTTGTTTAGATAGCTAATAGACGTTTGCAATAAGTATGAGAGTTCTTTATGACTAATGTTGAGTCCATGGATTATACGCACTCTCACCCTTCCATCATTGGTAGCCTCTTCGGTACCGTGCATTGCCCTTTCTCACCTCGAGAGTTGGTGCAAACTTCGCGGGTGCATCCGAGCCCCGTGATATGATACACTGTATAACACATAAGCCTCCTTATATCCTGAGCATTTCCATAGCCATTCCCAGATATATTGCCATGCAACTTCCATCATCATCATATACATGACTTGAGCATTCACTGCCAGATTGCTTTGCACGATCATAAGATAGCTAGCATGATATTTCCATGGCTTGTCCATTTTTTGATATCTTTGCTATGGTAGATCATTGCACATCCTGGTACACTGCCAGAGGCATTCATATAGTCATACTTTGTTCTAGATATCAAGTTGTAACATTGAGTTGTATGTAAATAGAAGTGTGATGATCATCATTATTAGAGCATTGCCCCAGTGAGTAAAGGATGATGGAAACTATGATTCCCCCACGAGTCGGGATGAGACTCCGGACGAAAACTAAAATAAAAATAAAAAAGAGGCCAAAAAAGAGAGGGCCTCAAAAAACAAAAAAATGAGAGAAAAAGAGAGAAGGGGCAATGCTACTATCGTTTTACCACACTTATGCTTCAGAGTAGCACCATGTTCTTCATATAAAGAGTCTCTTGAGTTATAACTTTCATATACTAGTGGGAATTTTCATTATAGAACTTGGCTTGTATATTCCGATGATGGGCTTCCTCAAATGCCATAGGTCTTCATGAGCAAGAAAGTTGGATGCACACCCACTTAGTTTTCAGTTTGAGCTTTCATACACTTATAGCTCTAGTGCACCCGTTGCATGGCAATCCCTACTCCTCACATTGACATCAATTGCTGGGAATCTCCATAGCCCGTTGATTAGCCGCGTCGATGTGGGACTTTCTCCTTTTGTCTTCTCCACAAAACCTGCACCATCGTATTCTATTCCACCTATAGTGCCATATCCATGGCTCACACTCATGTGTTGCATTAAAGTTGAAAAATATTGAGAACGTAAAAAGTGTGAAACAATTGTTTGGCTTGTCATCAGGGTTGTGCATGATTTGAATATTTTGTGTGGTGAAGATGGAGCATAGCCAGACTATATGATTTTGTAGGGTTAACTTTCTTTGGCCATGCTATTTTGAGAAGACATGATTGCTTTATTAGTATGCTTGAGGTATTGTTGTTTTTATGTCAAATGATAGACTATTGCTTTGAATCACCCATGTCATTAATGATCAAGATTATGCTAGGTAGCATTCGACACCAAAAATTATCTTTTTTATCATTTACCTACTCAGGGACGGGTAGGAATTAAGCTTGGGGATGCTGATACGTCTCCGTCGTATCTTTAATTTTCGCTTGTTCCATGCCAACATTCTACAACTTTTAAATAGTTTTGGCAACTTTTATACTATTTTTTGGGACTAACATATTAATCCATGACCAGTGTCAGTTCTTGTTTGTTTCACACAAAATCCATATAAGACAGAGTCCAAACGGGATACAAACTTACACATATTATTTTTGGAATATATGTGATTTTTGGGAAAAAGAATCAACACAAGACGATGCCCGGGGGGCCCACAAGGACGGAGGGCGTGCCCCATGGGGGTAGGGCGCGCCCCTGGACCTTGTGGTCACCTCGTAAGGCGGTTGGTGCCCTTCTTCTGGCGTAAGAAAGCTAATATCCGGATAAAAACATGTTAAAATTTCATCCCGATCGGAGTTACGAATCTCCGAGAATTTAAGAAATGGTGAAAGGCCAGAATCTAGGAGCGCAGAAATAGAAGGAAACAGACAAAGAGATCCCATCTCGGAGGGGCTCCCGCCCCTCCGCCGCTATGGAAGGCAAGGACCAGAGAGGAAACCCTTCTTGTTGGTGCACCAAACCCTGGGTCTATTGCCCAGACTGTGCATAGGCACAGGAACAAGAATGAAGCACCAGCCCAAGTCAGAATACAAGAAACCAAGAGATTCGAAGGACCAAGAATGAGCCAAGGAATCAGGATATCGTCAAGAGAAAAGCATCCCTTGTCAGACAAGCAAGCCCGGCAAGGAGCGAGGCCACCCACAGAAGCAGATAGCCAAAACACCCCGCTAGGGCCTGTCGGGGCTCACAGAGGCAGAGCTACCTCACCAACTACTCCACCACGACCCACGTCGTCGATCAGTGCTGTGTCAAGCCACAAAGTGATTAAGTGGCAGCCATTTGCTACATGGTAGCCATTTCCTACAGAAGAAACCCACAGATGACGCGCGTCCTATGACGTGTCAAGAGAACAGGTGCGGAGCTGGCAAGATAGCCCGGCAAGCCTTGCCGGGTAACCAACGATGTGACATGAAGCGGTGCATTTAATGCGCCCTATCAGCCTGCAGAGTTAGGTATGATAGCACTGTTTGCTATCTTATCAGTGCGTAATAACTATTTTGCCACTGTGGTTACCCCTTGATCTATAAAAGGAGGCCCATGGCAACCATATAAACGGTTAGAAGGTTGGATAACTCACACCCCCATACATGCGTTGTCGCTGCTGCCTAAGGCAAGTGTACTACGCACGACCACCACATTTTCCACCATCAATGCACCAAAGCAGGATTAGGGTTTTACACCTCACCACGGCCCGAACCTGGGTAAATTTCCTGTGTGATCTCTACCGCGCTGCCCCACGCTCGTCTGATCTTTGTGCAATGAGTCGCCCCCCTGCCGAAGTAGCAAGGGACCTCCTGGTCCCATAGGTGGCTATGGTTTCCCGCGACATCTTTGTCGCGCCAGGTTGGGGGCTCGCTTGCGCGAACATGAAGGCATGAGCAGTTCATCGTCTTCACCGCTATCTTCATCTTCGGCGATGCCATCGACCATGGCGCATAAGAAGAAGCCCAGTCCTCCAGCTCATCCATCCACATCGAAGGCTCCACGGCCCGCGGCCTCTAATGCTGCGCGGGGAGGGGGGGGGTCGGGCGGCCGCGCGTGAGGGCGTGGACGCTGCTAGGGAAGTGGTCGGAGTAGGCGGAACCATCAGCACTTCCCCCGTGGCCGACGCAGGAGCAGGAGGTGCCGGAGGAGAGCCACATCAGCAGCACCCTGGCAGCCACACTTCCCAAGGATACGGGTGAGGGAGCCACTCCATCTGCGCCCCTCGCCCCCACCGACGGGCACAACCACAGCAACATCGCTCGGACCATGGCGAACCACCGCCCTCCGACCGCGCCCACCAAGGGTGTAGTCGCTGCGCGTACACCTCCCCGGGGGCGGGCCAACCAAGACCCTGCGCACGACGGAGCCACTGGCCCTCAAGAGCTTTTGCCGCACCATGTCCGTGTAGTCGCCCCGCAGCAGCAGCGGGGGCGCAGCGCTACAGCCAGTGGCACCATGAGGAGCCGAGTGACGGCACGATCGACTTCATCAACATCCATGCCAAGTATGACTCTACAGGCCATGGCGGGAGCTTAGCTGCTGCTGAGGTTTCCGCCGGCGGCCAAGCAGATGGATGAATGGTGCACCACCATCCAAAGTCTGCTCGGTTTCGACGAAGCTAGGGGCTCATGACGAGCTGGTCCGCCACGACCTCCCCAAACAATAGCAACAACTCGGGCTGCTGACTGAACGGAAGGGGCCATACCCACTGTGCAATCCCCGCTGTGGCAGCCAGTACGAGCACACCAAAATCAAGACCCCGATGACGTCTAGATGGCCTCTTTTGAGCCCTGAGCACGTCCAGGCCAACATCGAGCCCCAAGGATAGGCGGAGAGGAGACGTGCGCGTCGTCAAGCAATGCTACAACGACCTCCGCCAGACTAACTGGTATGACGACCTCAACATCGACGAGCCTGCGCTCGGTGTTGGTGGCTGCCTACCTTTCGAGGTTGGCTACCCTGCCTTTACACGAGAGCTGCGGCAAGTCCGTTGGCTGTCCGTTCACAGGTTCAAGCCAGATATACTTGAGAAGTATGATAGGAGGCTGAACCCAACAGAGTTCCTAACCATCTACACCATCGCTGTTCAGGCTGCCGGGGGAAGAGATGAGAAGGTGTTCGCCGACTACTTCCGTTTGGCTCTCAAGTACAATGTGAGGTCTTGGCTGATGCACCTAACGGAGAATTCGATTTCGTCATGGGCTAACCTGTGCC
The DNA here is from genome assembly GCF_002162155.2 of Triticum dicoccoides. Lineage (NCBI taxonomy): Eukaryota > Viridiplantae > Streptophyta > Magnoliopsida > Poales > Poaceae > Triticum > Triticum dicoccoides. The sequence continues at coordinate 238,180,631 of NC_041386.1, read as the reverse complement.
ACAAGTTCATTGGCGCTTTCACTAGCGGTCATCAGGAACCCGATAGGCCCATCGATTTGCAGCTCCTCTAGCCGAAAGAAGGAGAACCCCTCTGTAAGAATTTACAAGATTCAACAAAGTTCATCGGAATATCCCAAATATCCATCCAGCAGCCGTAATAGCTACCTTCAAGTCCAATGTGCACAACCGTCGTCTCCGTTCCAAGATGAACGTGTGGTTGCCCAAGAATGTGAAGGAGCTCTACACACTAGTGGATAAGTCTGCTCGGATGGAGGAGGGAAGGAAGCTGCCCGAAGAGGAAGATTGCACCAATGTTTATTCAGAAGATGATGATGAATCAACCAGTCATAAAAAGAGCAAGAAGAGCAGTAAGAAGTGGAGAGATAAATGAGTGATGACCATTGAAGGATCGGGTACACCTAGTACCAGCAAGAAGGCCAAAGTTGAGGTCCCCGACAAGGAAGCTGCCGCGTGCACTGATTGCCAGGAAGCCGCTGCCACTGAGAAAGCCGGGAAGGGTGATGGGCTATATTGTAAGATTCATCAGACCAGGGGCCACAACATTCAAGAGTGTTATCAGGTTGAGCAGCTTGTCAAGAAACAGAAAGCAGAGTATGAGAAGTGAGATAAGAAAAAAAGGTCAGAATGTTGCTAGCGGTAAGAGCCGAGGTGGTGAAGTAGGCCGCCCTGGCAAACCCTTTCGAAGCCAAGGAAAGCCTGCCACAAGTCGAGAGAAGGAAACCTATGATGATGAGAGTGATGGAGGGGATGAAGAGGAAGCCAGTGAGTAGGAGTTTCAAAAGGCCACAGACGCCCTGTGCATTGACGGAGGTGCATCTCTGCATGCTTCTGTTGACACCAGATTTTGGCACGGTCAAGAACTTATTTAACATGGCCTCAAATGGAGAAGTGATCTACATGAAATAATTCCGTATTATTAAATGAACATCTTTGAAGGTTGGGTCATCGTCGTCCGATTTCATCTCGAAGGCCAAAACTATGCTCAAAGTACTAAGATCTTATATTCAGAGTACAGTTTGGCCGATTAAGCCCCTAAGAGGAACTCAAAAGGAAAAATGACCTACACGAGTTGTCTTCTTCTCGTCGAAACGGTCGATTTAGATATCAAAATCGTCCAAATCTGAGTTCGTATGCAAAAGTTAGAGCAATCGGAGTGCAGCACTGTCATGAGGCGAGATGTGGCGCGCCCCACCAGACACATGTCTGATGGGTAGCGCGAGAGAATAGCCTGTTTTGCGAGACTGATTTGACCCTCAATATGACCTCTGACCAAAAAACTTTCAACATGAAAGTTGTTCGTCTCGTTGAAAAAGTTAAGATTGCTTTTGGGCTCGTTTTCATCTGAGATCGTTTACCATCACAAAAATGACCCGCAAGGTGCAGCCAGTTTAAACCGGACTGTTTTGGAAAGTTCGGATAAAACCAATCCAAATTTGACTGGGGTTCTGGACGTGAATACAAGCCGTTTCCTTGCACGGGAAGTCCAGCTGCCTCTTATATATCTAAGGGCTAACGGCCGATTGAACAACACACAATCGATCAATTCATCTACCACTTTTTATCTTTTATCTTTTCTCCTTAACCCTAGTTCTTCTTCTTCCTCGTTCTTCGTCTGTTCTTCTTCTTTGCAGGGCGGCGAACCTTGAGGCCCTAGGGGCGATCAGGTCGACCTAGGGCAGCCCATAGCTGCCGCGCGTTCAGATGGGGTCCCTCCCGGGCGTGCGTGGTTTCGGGTCTTCAAAAGCGCCCGCCGGATTGCCTGCGTACCGCGCTTCTGGCCGGGTCTCCTTCGACGTGAGCTGTGGTGCATCACCCTCGCCGTTGAGGGTACATGGTGACGTGTTCGTGTGCGAACAACACTTTTTGGCGACTCCGCAGGGGACGAAGTTTTGAACGGTCTCCAGCCCGTTCTTGCTATGAAGAGATCGTCATCAAGTTGCTGCAATCTACAAAGGTAATATTAATACCCAATTCCCTTTTGTAGATGCCAATAATCTATATGTTGTTGCTGGATCACCTAATGAGCATAATGTATCGGCTAGCCCTAGTTTTATTAATCATGCATCTAATTATGCGCAAGGGCCGATGCAAAGCAATCTTCATGCTTCAAATTCTTATGATTTTAGCAACGTACAACATATGTATCCAAACTCTCATGCATCGGCAACCCCACAAATCCATATGCCGATGAACAACATGATGGGTTTGATTAATCAATTTGAAACACCTCATGTCAAAATTTCCAATAGCATACAAGAAAGTGTTTCACATTTTTATTCATCGGCAACTAATTTTCAATATGTGAATCCAACCTTGCCGATGGATGGGAGAATTGGCCATGCTACTACTAGCTATTCGGGCAGTTACTCTCAACCATCATATGCTACACCACATGTTAGTAATTTTTCAGCACCGTATGCAACTGTAGATGTTCATAATTCGGCCCCACATCTTCATGGTCATAGCCGAATAAGTGAAAATTTTACAGGAACACATGTGCCATCATCAAATACTGTAGCATATAATGCATACTCTACACAATTCAAGAATTTCGGCAACACTCACGAATCATTGCCGAAAGAATCTGAAAGTATTGCGGAGCAATCTCTTCCAGAAGTGGTTGTGGCTGCGTTAAAAAAGAGCTTGACACAAAATAAGAGGATTAGTGCTCTTTGCCTTGAACAATATAAAAAGGGGTTGTATCATGATTATGCTGCAATAAAGGCTAGAGTTTTGCAAGAAGATGAAACTTCATCAATTGATATAATTGGTGAGAGAGCATATGGTCATACAGTAGTTCATACACCTCCACCTAGTACCGCAGCATGTTATACACCACCTACACAATTGCAAAATTCCGGCAACACTAACACTTCATTGCCGAAAGATTCTAAAAGCATTGGGAGGCAAACTAATCTAGAGCAGGCTGGAATTGAGAGGGGAGTTAAAGCTTTGCGCAATAGGGTGCAGGTACTTCACCGAGAGAGAATTTATAGGGAATTGGCTCAAAGAAAAGAAGCCTTGCCAATTGATATAACCGGCAAAAAGAATGATGATTCGGAAACTAAAAGTGCTTCGGTTGAAAAAGACGAATCAAGTAGTATATATTCCGAATCCATCAAATCCAAAGAGGCAAGCATTATTGAGAAAGGGCATGGCAAGCATAGCAAAACAACCATGTTTGATTTTTCTGAAGTTAATGGAACCTACTTCCTGCCCTATGAGTTTCGTGCCATAGAAATTGACAAGCTTCAAGGACAAGAGAAAGTAGCCGAACAAAGTTCGGTTGACGAAGATCTTCAAATTTATGATGTACGAAATCAAGAAGAAAATTGTGACATGGTATTGGGAATTCATCCAGAAGCAAAGCAGAATATTATTCATCATATGCAATCATCATGCTCTCCCAACATACTTGAAGAGGTATGTCTAGCAAGTATTTACCTATTTTCAAATTTGGTCACAACTTTATTGTTGATGCATCTATTAGAAAAATTGTAATAAGTAATTTTCAAAGACCAATGAAGAAGGACAGTTTACTTGTTAGCAATAAAATTGTTACTAAGCATCGGTCAATATATTGTACCATTCAAAGAGACCGATAGTGACTTACTACTGCAGCCAAAGCTTTTCCCATTGCTTTATTTAAAGTTCATATCTAATTGGGTAGCTTTGCTTATTTCTTACTTGTCTTACACTTGGTCTCAATTGAGACATGTATGTTCTAACTATTTTTGTTTCAGAAATTTAGTGCCAAGGTTAAAATCCTCTGAGCAAACCGATGCCAGTATAGTTTCTTATCCAAAGACATCAGAGATAGAGTGCAAAACACAATGCATAGCCGAATGGGGTGATGCAAAATGTGAACCATTCGTTTGCTTAACTCCAATGTCGTTCTCACAACAAGATTGGATAGAGAATACAAAGTTTACCTTCAAATCAAGCATGTGTGATCAAATATTTAATTTGTTGTTGAGAAATAATTATATTAGAATTCTTGATCACCATGTTGAGCCATCTGTCCAGGGACGAATGTATTGTAAGTTGCATGATTTGTCCAAGCATAATTTTGAGGATTGCAACATGTTTCATCAAATAGTTAAATTGGCCATTGATAAAGGACGATTGAAATTTGCTGAGACAACAAGAGATCACCAGTCTATTCCGATTGGTCCCGATGGCAGAAAGTTTTTGCATCGGCTACTTCAAGCCGATCCATTTAAAGAGAAGATAAAAACTATAGGTGATGGGATTAAGCTTTGAAGTAAAGAAGTTGTTGAAGAGCATAATGAACATAATCTTGAGGGCGAAAATTCCATCGAAGCTACAATGGAGACGCCAAGGACTGGGGGGCAGCAAGCAAATTCAGAGATCGGTGCAAGCACAACCAAAGCAAACAAAAGCCGCAATAAGCACAAGTGCAAGAAATTCAAGGTCAATTTTGCACAATTATTAGATAAATATCAAAATAAGAGTGAAGAGAAAAGTGCTTATCGGCCAACTAATGCAAAAGCATCAAGATCACCCCAAGGCACAAATATGAGGATCGGTATTGGAAAAGTGAAAATTTTCATGCAACATATTCATATCCTTATTTTGGGCTGCCAATGCCAATGTCCTGAATTTCTCCCTATGCTCGTGTAGATTCATATCCATCATGGGACAAGTATGATACAAGGGCACATTCTCCATATTATTTTATACCATCTCATCAATATTATGCAGCTCCGAGAAGATCAACATTTGAACAATCACATGTTGAAGACAGCTTCAATCATAAGGAATCAGTCCAGAGCTCAAAGAAGAAGAAAGCGGTGGTCAAGCAAGTTTACCGTGTTAAAAGAGATGGCCGTAAGAGTGCAACTTCATATTTGATCTCAAATGAAAAAGAGCCAATTAAAGTGTTGACATTGGCTACTAAAGGCAATGAGATGAAGCAACCAATTATTGAGAGTCAAAGTGCCAAATCTGAAGAAAAGAAGTTGAGAGTGCACAAGGTCAAAATACAATCACAGCCAAGATGCCCACTCGGTTTATCATATTGGCAAAAGAGGGAATTACAAAATCTTAGTGCACAAGAGCTGAGACAGAAGAACATGGCGTGGGTTCCCAAGAGGATCAATCATAAAAAAAGGATGTGCATGCTTCTATTGCAATAAGTACAATAAAAGTAAAGAAAGAGAAGAATGGAAGCAACAAACAATTAAGCCGAAGGTGTGCATCACAATATCAAAATCTTCGGTTAGCACATCATTCATTTTCTTCAACCATGCCATTGATGCCTTTGCCATGGAATTCATCCATAGGTATGATCAATTACCCTCCATGGATTTATTTTGTTCCATGGATGCAACTTAATTTTCTATATCATGATAGGGTATTACCAAATCACCATACATTTGGTTAGTTACATTTTTGTTGCTAATAGAAAAGGGCTGAAATATTTTATTGCTATTTCATTTGTTTATTTCGGCTATACATACTTTGGTGGGTGAATTCTACATGGACCTCATGGGAATGGCCGATACTTATATATCGCCCTAAGAATATCTAAGAATGGTCGGTGTGGTATTCTAACATCGTCCTTAGTTTGAGTAGAGATTGAGATAAGTACTTGCAAAGGAATTTGTCAAATTGATGCCATTGAAGATATTATGCATAGACCAATTCATCAAAATTGCAAAGTGAAATTATGTTTTGATTGGGTGTGCTTTGGCTTATTAGTTTTCAGAATTTACGTAAGGCCAAATCATGGTTGATTTTTTTTATTGAGCATCATATTGACATCATGCATAATATTGTTTTTAGCTTGATCTCTCTAGTACCATGGAGATTATATATCGATGGTTAAATTTGTAACAATGGCCAAGGTGTTGGTGTTGTTTATTTATCTCCATATGAAGCTATTTTGTGAAGCCTCATGCCTCTTAAAATATTTTTGCACAATGATCAAAGCCGAATATGCATTGTTATTCGGATTGGAGTTTTGCCTTGCTATAGGTGCTATACATATTGAGGCTTCCAGTGATTCGTTATTAGTAGTGCAACAAATATCCAAGGGTTATCAACGTTTTGACGAGTCGCTTATAGTTTATCTTTTGGTATGTCTAGATGCAAAATTTACCTTGGGTTGCATTAAAATTGTTCATATTTATAGACACGTCAATTGAAGAGAGTTGGCATAGCAAGCATCTGGCTACCATGTCTGTCATGGTGTATTGCATATCTATCAATGGCAGATGCTTATTCTTGCCAACATAGGTAAGGCCGAATTGGAGCTCACTACCTCGGCCACTAATGAAACTTTTATGCAGACAAAGTAAGGATTCGAGAGAGTTCATTGTTGATAATCTGCAAGATCCTAGCAGAAGGGTGGACAATATGGTTGATGGATGGTCTTGACATGCATACCTATGGAACTTTATAGTCGGATTAATGAAGTTGGGAAAGTCACCCAAGCTTGCATCAAAATATTCACACAAGCAATTGCTGATATAAACTTATTGTCCTAAGCATATGGAAAATGGCTGATATAGTGTTGACATCGTCCTTAGAGCAAGCTATGTGCAAGTTATTTTTCGGCACACAAGCTTTGCCGAAAAATAGGGGGGCATGTGTTGACACCAGATTTTGGCACGGTCAAGAACTTATTTAACATGGCCTCAAATGGAGAAGTGATCTACATGAAAGAGTTCTGTATTATTGATATGAACATCTTTGAAGTTTGGGTCATCGTCATCCGATTTCATCTCGAAGGCTGAAACTATGCTCAAAGTAATAAGATCTTATATTCAGAGCAAAGTTTGGCCGATTAAGCCCCTAAGACGACCTCAAATGGAAAAATGAACTACACAAGTTGTCTTCGTCTCGGCGAAACGGTCGATTTTGATATAAAAATCGTCCAAATGCGAGTTCGTATGCAAAAGTTAGAGCAATCGGAGTGCAGCACTGTCACGAGGCGAGATGTGGCGCGCCCCACCAGACACAGGTCTGATGGGTAGCGCGAGAGAATAGCCTGTTTTGCGAGACCGATTTGACCCTCAAGATGACCTCTGATCAAAAACTTTCAACATGAAAGTTGTTCGTCTCGTCGAAACGGTTAAGATTGCTTCTGGGCTCGTTTTCATCCGAGATCGTTCACCATCACAAAAATGACCCGCAAGGTGCAGCCAGTTTAAACCGAACAGTTTTGGAAAGTTCGGATCAAACCAATCCGAATTTGACTAGGATTCTGGACGTGAATCCAAGCCTTTTCCTTGCACGGGAAGTCCAGCCGCCTCTTATATATCTAAGGGGTGACGGCCGATTGAACAACACACAATCGATCAATTCATCTACCACTTTTTATCTTTTATCTTTTCTCCTTAGCCCTAGTTCTTCTTGCTCGTTCTTCGTCTGTTCTTCTTCTTTGCAGGGCGGCGAACCTCAAGGCCCTAGGGGCGATCAGGTCGACCTAGGGCAGCCCATAGCCGCCGCGCGTCCAGACGGGGTCCCTCCCGGGCGTGCGGGGTTTCGGGTCTTCAAAAGCGCCCGCCGGATTGCCTGCGTACCGCACTTCCGGCCGGGTCTCCTTTGACGTGAGCTGCGGTGCATCACCCTCGGCGTTGAGAGTACACGGTGACGTGTTCGTGTGCGAACAGCTTCTCATCGCCAGCTCAAGCGGTGGGTGCGAGAAGTCAATGCCGAGGAGCCAGCGCCAGAGGCCCGAAAGCCGCTCAAATGGTCCCATATGCCCATCATCTTCGACACAGAGGACCATCCTAGCCATACCACTGCGGTAGGACGTTTGTCATTGTTGGTCTCTCCAACAATCCGCAACCTCAAGGTCACAAAGATGCTGGTGGACGGCGGGCCTGGGTTGAATCTGATTTCCCTGGCAAGGTTCAGATAGGGGAAGAAGAGCTAGAGGTTACTAACACGTTTCAAGGAGTTACTCCTCGTAGGAGCCATCCCAAGGGAAAGATCACGTTGCTAGTAACATTTGGGGGAGAAATAAACTACCGGATTGAGAGGATTGTGTTTGATGTGATTGATCTCCCCCTACCATACAATGGGATTCTTGGACGCCCGGCCCTAGCTAAGTTCATGGCGGCATCACACTATGCCTACAACACATTGAAGATGCCTGGGCCACTGGGAGTCATTACTATCCCCTAAGATGAGAAGAATGCGATCATTTGTGTGGACAAGATGTACCGGGAGGTAGTCACGGCAGAGGCAGCGGCCGCGCCGCCTAGGAAAGTCAAGCAAAGAAGAGAGACTGTAGGGACTTCGGTAAAGAGTCCGAGAAGCATGCCCCCACAAAGTGCAGGTTACCCGTTGACTACGTGCCGGAGTGTTCTAACAACAAGAGATCCAAGGTCACTTCACCCCAAGTGAAGAAGGTCCCGGTAGGGCTGGCTAGCGTTGATGGTAATTTAATGATCAGAGCCACCCTCGATGACAGATAGGAAAGCGCGCTCATTGCCTTCCTGTGGGCGAATATCGTTGTGTTTTCCTGGCAACCATCTGATATCCCAGTGTTCCCGGAGAGGTAATCGAGCACCACCTTCTTGTCTGCCCACATGCCCGACCTGTCAAACAGAAAGTCTGGAAGAAGGCCTTGGAGAGGCAGTAGTTTATTGCAGAAGAGATCAAGAAGCTTGAGCCAGCTGGTTTGGTCAGAGGAGTATTTCACCCCATGTGGTTGGTGAATCCAGCGGTAGTCCGAAAGGCTAATGGGAAGTGTAGGCTTTACATAGATTTCACAGATCTCAACAAGGCTTGCCCGAAAGACCCATTTCCCTTGCCGCGCATCGACCAAATCATGGATTCCACTTCAGGTTGTGATTTTCTCTCCTTTCTAGACGCATACTATGGGTATCACCAGATCTTCATGTCCAAGGAAGATGAAGATAAGACATCGTTTATCACTCCTTGTGGTATGTACTGCTTTGTCCGCATGCCATTCGGATTAAAGAGTGTCGGGTCCAATTTTGCAAGGGCAATCCAGATTGGTTTTGAGACACAATTGCACAGAAACATAGAATCCTACACGGATGACATTGTGGTGAATACCAAGGATAAGGCCACCTGTCGGTGTCAAAACCGGCGGATCTCGGGTAGGGGGTCCCGAACTATGCGTCTAGGCGGATGGTAGCAGGAGACGGGGGACACGATGTTTTTACCCAGGTTCGGGCCCTCTCGATGGAGGTAAAACCCTACTCCTGCTTGATTGATCTTGATGATATGAGTATTACAAGAGTTGATCTACCACGAGAACGAAGAGGCTAAACCCTAGAAGCTAGCCTATGGTATGATTGTTATTCTTGGTCTTACGTACTAAACCCTCCAGTTTATATAGACATCAGAGGGGGCTAGGGTTACACAGCGTCGGATACAAGGAAGGAGATCGATATATCCGTATTGCCAAGCTTGCCTTCCACGCCAAGTAGAGTCCCATCCGGACACGGGACGTTGTCTTCAATCTTGTATCTTCATAGTCCAACAGTCCGGCCAAAGGATATAATCTAGCTGTCCGGATACCCCCTAATCCAGGACTCCCTAAGTAGCCCCCGAACCAGGCTTCAATGACGATTTCCACATGCAACCGTAGAGAGAATAATATTTTCACAAATCTAATCTGCGGGACGCAATCCGTAGTGTGACATCACACCACAACCAGGTCACCATTCAAATCGTTTTTCACAACCAACCTCAGCGTGTTTCACGAGGCGGTTTCCTTGGCATGTCTTGTCGAATCAGAGATCATGTCCCCTTATTATGGGATTCCCATCAATATGGACATGGGTAACCCAACCGCGCCACCAATTATGGCGCTTGGGGGATAAGCGAGTTTTACCAGGCTGGTGGGGGCGCATAGTTTCGTCCGCCCTTATAAAGGGATAAGGGTTCACCTTTTTCTACCCATGCCTTCTTCCTCCTTGCTCATCCATTCTCGCGCACTCGAGCTCCAGCGCCCAAGTCCACATCCCTCTCCTCAACCCTTTCCAAACATGTCCGGAGCGGGAGGCAAGTGAGTGGTCTCCTCCGTTACGGAGGGAGACATCAAAAAGATGCGCGGGGCTGGATACTTAGCCGCGGATATTGCGCACCGGCTGACAGCCGCGGGGCAGATCGTCCCTACCCCGGAACCTTATGAAAGGGTGGTTTTCCTCCCCCACTTCGTCCGCGGACTGGGGTTTCCCCTCCATCCATTCGTCTGTGGCCTTATGTTCTATTATGGGCTGGACTTCCATGATCTAGCTCCAAATTTCATCCTCAACATCTCGGCGTTCATCGTCGTGTGTGAGGCTTTCCTCCGCGTCCGGCCCCACTTCGGCCTGTGGCTGAAGACCTTCAATGTCAAACCGATGGTAGTAGGCGGCCAACAAGCAGAATGCGGTGGAGCCATGGTGGGCAAAATGCCCAACGTTACATGGATCGAGGGCTCCTACGTGGAGACCATAAAGGGGTGGCAATCGGGGTGGTTCTACATCACCAAGCCGCGCGACACCAACTGGGTGGCGGTCCTCGAGTTTTGATCCGGAATCCCCACGCGGCTCACTTCCTGGAAGGAGAAGGGCCTGTCCTGGGGCTCATCGGTGGAGCTGGACGGACTCCAGAAGTGTATCCGGAACATGATAGGCAAGAAACTCAAGCTTGTCAACATAGTCCAGGTCATGCTCTTCCGCCGGATCCTCCCGTGTCAACAACGGGCTTTCAACTTATGGGAGTTCGACCCGGCCCAGCACCAGACTCTACGCGAGCTCTTTGACATGACGCATAAGGACGTCTGGAAGGTGCTGTTCAAGGGCGCCGAGGTCCCCCCCCTTACCGAGGACCGCGGGCTAAGCGCGACGCGCCCTATGAATCCGGTAAGTTCTGTACATCTCGTAGGGTATTTATCTTCCATAGTTTAACCATATGCGGAGTCTGAGCTCCCATGCCTTTGACAGGACTGGATGGAGACATCGGAGCAGATTGACTGCCCGGCCCCTCTGCCCGAAGACCCTGCAAATGCTCTCCTGACGGAGATGCGGACTCCGGCTCCTTATGAGGTGTCGGAGAAGAAGATCAAGAAGAAGGCCACGGGAACCCGAAAGAGTTCCCGGCGCCAGGTGGTATCAGACTCATCGTCCGATAACTCCGAGGCGCACTCCTCCCCTGAAAACAAGGAGGAGGAAGATGACGGTTCTCCCCCTCCAGCCGGGGGAGACAGGAAAAGGAAGGCCGCCCAAATCGGGGAGGCCGGAGGGTCCAAGAAGGGAAGGACTCTCCTTCCGAACTGTTCCACCACCGCCGCCGACAGGGAATACGTGTGGTTACTCAAGGCCAAGCCCCTGGCGAAGTCGTAAGTATTCGGATACCAGAGTAACTCATAGCATACTTTTATTGCACTGCTTCTCCTAACGTCGAATATGATCATGCAGTCCGTCCCGAGCCCGCATCGACGTATCCTCGTCGGACGGTTCCTTGGACTCTTCGGATATGGATAGCAAGTCACTTCCAACCGCCTCCTCCCCTCGCCCTACGGACAATGTCGAGGTATTGTCTCAAGGGGCACCGAACCGAGGGGAGGTAGTCTTGGAGGCGCCACAAGGCGATCTTCTGGACTCCATGCGCAAAGGGAGCAAGACTCCCAAGGGCTCCAAGTTCGGCCCTCAGCCTAACACCGCGCCGGAACCTCCAGTGGTTCTAGACTCCGGCAGGCGCCCCCCTGCCAAGAGGGGCAAGCCGCCCGTGCCAGTGACCTCTGTCTATCCAGAGGCACCGGACAACCTGCTGGGAGCGCTTCGCGGCGCTTCCATCGACGAAGAGCACCGCACTATTATGAGTGCGGTGATCAAGAAGGTTCAGTCCACCAAGAGTGGATTGACTGAAGCCTGTGCTAGCCTTCTAACATGCTTGGAGGTAAGTATTTAAAATATAGGAAAATATTACCGCATAGACAGTAGCCCCTGATGCTCTGTTTGGTGTTCACAAAGAAAAGCCAAATAGAGGATCAAATAATATTTGCATGAGTCTAATACAAGTATGTCTATATGCGTATGCAGGCTTCGCTGCTGACCTCTATCGCACTGACTGCGGAGGTCGCCGCACTGAAGAAGAACCTTGAGCGGTCCGAGAAAGAACTCGGCCTTGCCAAGAGGTAGCTCGAGGAGAACAAAGGTATGTAATACCTTGTCTATATATATATATAAAGATGTGGTTGCAAAATGATAGGATCATCATGGATGTGCCAGGGGCCACGACCGAAGTGGCGACCCTGAAGCGAGCGTTGTCCGAGGCAGGAAACAAAGCGGTCGAGGAGCGCACCGAGTGGGAGAAACAAGAGGCACGGGTGGGCGAGGTGCAATAAGAGCTCCAGGCTCTCGTGAAGAAGCACGAGACTTTAGAGCTTGACTTGAAGACGCGAGAGTCCGAGCTTGCCGCAGCCCTCGAGAGCACAAAGCATGCAAAGGCTGAAGCCCAGAAGGCCCTCCAGGAAACTGAGGCGATGAGGAAGGTAGCGGCGGGTAAGGCATTCATTATGCAAAGCAAGCATGTGAAAGTAAATTACTTGGTACTTACCCGAGTCCGGAGCTCTCCAGGAGCATTCGCAGATTTGCAGTGCAGCGTGTCGGATGCCGCAAAGTACTACCAGGCCGAGGAGGGAAGCTCGACGGAGAAGTTGTTCTGGTCTCAGTATACTAGGACCGAACACCTAATGCATGTGAGCGACCAGCTGAAGCAACTGGTTGAGCTGCACAAGGCGGCCGAACAGGCCATGAGGGGCCTTATAGTCCGGATGTGGCCTGGCGACTCCCTTCCCAACAGCTACTTCAGCCTGGTGAGGCGGCTTGTGGATGCCTACCCATGGCTGGAAGTCATAAAGCGGTCTGTCTGCATCGAAGGTGCACGCCGGGCTTTTGCCCGTGCGAAGGTGCACTGGGCCAAGATGGATGCCGAGAAGCTGGTGAAGGACGGGCCGCCGCAGGGCAAGGAGCATCACCACCCTGAAATGTATTATGAGGGTGTCCTGAAGGTTGCCCGTCTTGTGGCGGACGAGTGTGCGAAGGATGTAATTTTTGAATAAACTTGCTCGTGTGATCCTGTATTATGAAAACTTGTTCATGTGCGCTATGCAACGCTTGTTTGAATTTAAAATATTACCTTCTGTGCGGCTGTTTATCAAATCTGAGAGATGTCTAGTCGTCGGCTTCTGCCCCCATGCCACGAGTGCTGGGGTGTTCGGGATAAATCTGAGCACTCTTTTTCCCATTGTTGGGTCCTTCGAGGGACGTGCTCAGCACAACGAACAAGGCAATCGGACTATAATGCTTTATCACTCTCACTTAGCCATGGAAGTCTACAATTTAAATTTTGGTGAAGCCCCTAGTATTCGGAAGGCCGAATTCGGGGCACTATACATGCCTAAGCCGAACAAAGCCAACTCCTCGCCCAAAGCGGCATAAGTCTTTAGGGACTCGAGACCTCTCGAACAGCGAACAACTCTCGCCTTATCATGACTGTCAGTTTTAGCTTTCTCTACTGAGGTGCTTGCCCAGATGAACAGGAGCACAATCGCAGTAGTTCTCCCAGTGCTACCTTAGCCGATATAGTGGAACGTAAGGTACCAAAACATGGGAGCCGGGCAAACCCAACTATTGACCCCAGACATGATTCGGAGCTCATGCATGTAATGTTATAAGTTCGGGGTGCCGCACTATCGAAAGTGTTCAGACTTCTCACGCCGTATTATGGAGTATGCTTAAGCCCCTGGCGTATTGGCCGTACCAGAGTGTACGGGTGCTGAATGTCATGAAGGAACATATATATAAAAAAGAATAGAGAATGCGGTAATAGTCAAGTGCTATGCATTGTTTATTCAAAAAGGTGCGTCGAAGCAGAATGATACAAGTAGTGCGATAAGAAAAAAGTAGGACTATTTGACATGTCCCCTCCAAGGGCAAGCTGAGGAATGGTATTTAAAGCAGGTATTTCACTCCTTATCAGAGACCACCTAGGAGTTCCATGGTCCGACGTAGCTTTCTGCCTCCTTGAATGTTGTATCGTGTGTCCGGCAATCATACTGCCGGACGGGGTTTCCAGAGAGTAAAGTCCTGAAAGCGAGAAGAAATAACAAAGCGGGAAGCCCCTAGTGCGGTTGAGCCGCGTTTTGGGGCGTGCCGTAGTCGTGCCCCCCACTTATGCCCATGGTATTTTCAACGCGTAATTATGTACGCGTGGCATGGATTTCGCCGTTTGGCTGGGACTGTGGTGGGGGCCGCATTGCTATGTGAGTTCAGAACATGCCAGGCGGTCTTGTTGCAGATTACTCCGGGCGCGCTTGACAGTGTCCGGGTGTTTAATCACTGAACTGGTGGATTGCCTAAAGAGGCTGCTTTGTGCTTCTGCTGCGAGGGCCGCAATGTGCTCCTCCATGCGGAGAGAGCACTCTGTGTTTCCATTGACTGTGATGACCCCCCGAGGTCCTGGCATCTTGAGCTTGATGTATGCATCATGCGGTACCGCATTGAATCTCACAAATGCGGTTCGCCCGAGCAGTGCATGATAGCCACTGCAGAACAGGACTAAATCGGAGATTAACTCCTCGCTTCGGAAGTTATCCGGGGATCCGAAGACCACTTCCAGTGTGACTGAGCCTGTGCAATGGGCCTCTACACCCGGTATGACGCCTTTGATGGTTGTTTTTGTGGGTTTGATCCTTGAGGGGTCCATACCCATTTTGCGCACTGTGTCCTGATAAAGCAGGTTCAAGCTGCTGCCGCCGTCCATAAGGACTCGAGTGAGGTGAAATCCGTCGATGATTGGGTCTAGGACCAGTGCGGCGAATCCGCCATGACCTATACTAGTGGGGTGGTACCTGCGATCGAAGGTGATCAGAGAGGAGGACCATGGGTTGAACTTTGGGGCGACTGGCTCCAACACATATACGTCCCTTAGCGCACGCTTCCGCTCCCTCTTGGGGATGTAGGTTGCGTATATCATGTTCACCGTCCGCACTTGTGGGGAGAACCTCTTCTGTCCTCCGGTGTTCGGCGGCTGGGGCTCCTCCTCGTCATCGCTATGTGACCCCTTATCTTTGTTTTCGGCATTTAACTTGCCGGCCTGCTTGGACACCCAACATTCCCTGTTGGTGTGGTTGGCTAGCTTGTCGGGGGTGCCATGTATTTGGAACGAGCGATCTAGTATACAGTCCAAACTAGACGGGCCCGGAGTGCTACTTTTGAATGGCTTTTTCCGCTGACCGGGATTAGAGCCTCTGAATCCGGCATTGACTGCCGTATCCTCGGTATTGTCGCTGTTGATGCGGCGCTTGTATTTGTTGCGACGTGACCTGCCATTGCTATCCTTGGTATTTGAAGTACCATGGTTCTTTGATATGTTATTGCTGCGAGCCAGCCAGCTGTCCTCTCCCGCGCAAAAGCGGGTCATGAGTGTCGTGAGGGCTGCCATAGATTTCGGCTTTTCCTGGCCAAGGTGCCGGGCGAGCCACACGTCGCGGATGTTGTGCTTAAAAGCTGCTAGGGCCTCTGCATCCGGACAGTCGACGATTTGATTTTTCTTTGTCAGGAACCGTGTCCAGAATTACCTGGCCGATTCCTCTGGCTGCTGAATTATGTGGCTCAAGTCATCGGCATCTGGTGATCGCACATAAGTGTCCTGGAAGTTGTCGAGGAATGTGACTTCCAGATCTTCCCAACAGCCAATGGATTCTGCTGGCAGGCTATTGAGCCAATGCCGAGCTGGTCCTTTGAGTTTGAATGGGAGGTATTTGATGGCGTGTAGATCATCGCCGCGGGCCATGTGGATGTGCAGGAGGAAGTCCTCGATCCATACCGCAGGATCTGTTGTACCGTCATATGATTCGATATTTACGGGTTTGAAACCCTCTGGGATTTGGTGATCCATTACTTCGTCTGTGAAGCATAGGGGGTTCGCGGCGCCTCTGTACTGGCCTATATCGCGACGCAGCTCAAATGAGTCATGTCTGCTGTGTTCGGCCCGACCGGATTTACTTTTACTGTATCCAGCGTGATGGTTATCGTCTCGCATAGTGGCGCGCCCTCGTGATCCGTAGATCGATCTTCCGTGTTTTACTTTGTCCTCCAATACGTCTCGCAGGTCTAGCGTGTTACCCTGTGCCTTGACAGTTTTATTTGAGTGGCGTCAGGGTGCGGGCTGAGCTTTTGGTTGAAATGCCTCTCTGTCGCGGCCACAAGGTGGCCGATCAGCCGTGTCATACGCTGGAGATGTAGGTTTTAATGCTTCCTCCTCCAGTCGGGGTAGCAACCTACACTTTGGGTAACTCTTGGAGGGGCGTTCGAGTTCATATTCCTCGGCCGCAAGGACTTTAGTCCATCTGTCAACTAGCAAATCTTGATCAGCTCGAAGCTGCTGTTGCTTTTTCTTAAGGCTATTTGCCGTGGCTATAAGCCGGCACTTGAAGCGCTCTTGCTCGACAGGATCCTCAGGCACGACAAAATCGTCATCGTCAAGGCATGCCTCGTCTTCAGAGGGAGGCATGTAATTATCATCCTCCGCCTCTCCATCTGCCGCTCTCTCAGGAGGGCTGGCTTCTCCATCCTCCTGCTCTAAATCTTGCTGGAGGGGATTGTCATCATATTCGGCACTGTCCGGAGTGCTATTATCTCCTATGCCGGTATCACCGCTTTTGCCTTGGCGAGACTTAGAGCGGCGCCGCTGACGTTGGCACTTGGGTTGCTTCTTGGAGGGGTCATCCTCCGCTGTCCCGTCGCCATTGCCTTCTTTGGGTGTGTCCACCATATATATATATATCATATGATGAGGTGGCTGTCCAGTGCCCTATGGGCAGTGGTTCTTGTTCGTCTCCTGCATCATCGTCCATACTGTCGATGTCTTCGGAATCGAAGTCGAGCATGTCGGTCAAATTGTCGAAAGTAGCTACTAAGTGGGTGGTGGGTGGGCGGTGAATTTCTTCGTCATCCGCATCCCAATCCTGCCGGACATAGTTCGGCCAGGACTCTCCTGACAAGGTGAGAGACCTTAATGAGTTCAGTATGTCGCCGAAGGGCGAGTGCTGAAAGATATTCGCGGAGGTGAACTCCATGATCGGCGCCCAGTCAGATTCGATAGGCACGGGCGCTGGCGGTTCGGAGTCCGTGGCCGGGGAAGAATCCGGCAGTTTGGCATCACGGCTCTCATGAAGGGTAAGGTCGATACTCAGCTCGATCGCCGCTGAGAATGCGGCCTCCGTGGCGGGGTCTATCCACCCGTCCACGGATGGCGCAATTGGCTCCGAATTGAGGGTCAGAGCGGTTGCCGGTGTGGTATCCTGAACAATGTCCAATGGTAGAGCTAAATCATGCTCATCATGACCGTGCGATGCACTCGACAGGGGCTCGAATCTGTCGAAGATCAAGTCTCCATGGATGTCGGCCGTGTAGTTTAAGCTTCCAAACCTGACCTGGTGGCCAAGGGCGTAACTCTCGATCTGCTCCAGATGGCCAAGCGAGTTGGCCCGCAATGCGAAGTCACTGAATACGAAGATCTGTCCGGGGAGAAAAGTCTCACCCTGGACTGCATTGCTATCGATGATCGAAGGAGCCATCAAGCATGACGATGATGACATAGAGGAACTCTCAATGAAAGCACCAATGTCGGTGTCAAAACTGGCGGATCTCGGGTAGGGGGTCCCGAACTATGCGTCTAGGCAGATGGTAATAGGAGACGGGGGACACGATGTTTTTACCCAGGTTCGGGCCCTCTCGATGGAGGTAAAACCCTACTCCTGCTTGATTGATCTTGATGATATGAGTATTACAAGTGTTGATCTACCACGAGATTGAAGAGGCTAAACCCTAGAAGCTAGCCTATGGTATGATTGTTGTTCTTGGTCCTACGGACTAAACCCTCCGGTTTATATAGACACCGGAGGAGGCTAGGGTTACACAGAGTCGGTTACAAGGAAAGAGATCTATATATCCGTATTGCCAAGCTTGCCTTCCACGCCAAGGAGAGTTCCATCCGGACACGGGACGAAGTCTTCAATCTTGTATCTTCATAGTCCAATAGTCCAGCCAAAGGATATAATCCGGCTGTCCGGATACCCACTTATCTAGGACTCCCTCACCACCCTTATTCAGGATTTGGAAGAGACAGTTGATAATCTGCGCAAGATCAATCTAAAGCTCAACCCGGAGAAGTTTGTATTTGGTGTTCCCTCCAGCAAGTTGCTTGGTTTCTTTGTATCCCACCATGGGATCAAAGCCAACCCCGACAAGATCAAGGCCATCGAGCAGATCTAGGCACCAAGGATAGTTAAGTCTGTGAGGCACCTGACAGGATGTGTTGCCACGCTAAGCAGATTCATTTCCAAGTCTGCCAAGCACGCCCTGCCGTTCTTCAAGATTTTTAAGAAGACCGGTGTCGGTGTCAAAACCGGCGGATCTCGGGTAGGGGGTCCCGAACTGTGCGTCTAAGGCGGATGGTAACATGAGGCAGGGGACACAATGTTTTACCCAGGTTCGAGCCCTCTTGATGGAGGTAAAACCCAACGTCCTGCTTGATTTATTCTTGATAATATGAATAGTACAAGAGTTGATCTACCACGAGATCGGAGAGGCTAAACCCTAGAAGCTAGCCTATGGTATGATTGTATGTTGTCCTACGGACTAAAACCCTCTGGTTTATATAGACACCGGAGGGGGCTAGGGTTACACAAGGTCGGTTACAAAGGAGGAGATATACATATCCGTATTGCCTAGCTTGCCTTCCATGCCAAGTAGAGTGCCATCCGGACACGGGACGAAGTCTTCAATCTTGTATCTTCATAGCCCAACAGTCCGGCCAAAGGATATAGTCCGGATGTCTGGACACCCCCTAATCCAGGACTCCGTCAGTAGCCCCTGAACCAGGCTTCAATGACGATGAGTCCGGCGCGCAGTGTTGTCTTCGGCATTGTAAGGTGGGTTCTTCTCCAAATTTTGAACGTTTGTTAAGCAGTGTCTGGTGCCATAAATGTTGGACCTCTTGGCTTCTGCTCCCAATAAGGGCTATCTTCCATGCATTGAATGAATACGAGGCGCCAGGGCGTTTTTACATTTGCCCCCCTAGCTAGATAAATAAATTGTTTATTAAAGGGATGGGGATTCCTAGATCCAATCCATACCATCCTCCCCCAGCGAGAATCCATCGGAGCGCGCTTCGGAAAGATCCACTCCAGCATGGCCGACCTCCGCAGCTCCTCCTCCCGCCCCGTAGCCCTAAGCCCGGTGATTGGGAGAGGTGTTCAGTCCCACACAGTCGATTAGTCGAACTACAGACTAAGGGATTTCTCCCTCCAGCGTATATGGGTCCCGTCTCAGCCGGGCTCGCCACCTACAATGGCGGGGAGCAAGCAGAGAGCTTCCCCAGCCCATCTACGAGGGAGCGGGTATGCCTTGTTCCTTATTTATTAAGGGGACTCGGATTTCCAATTCATCCGTTCCTCCGCGGGCTCCTGGAGTTTTACGGCCTCCAACTACCTAATTTCACCCCTGCTTCCATATTACACATCGCCGGCTATGTTGCCCTTTGCGAGTTATTCTTGGGCTGCGAGGCTCATTTTGAGCTATGGAAAAGGTTATTTTGCCTCGTCCCCCGCACACACAAGGGGTCACTTTATCAAGTGGGCGGAGCCGAAATATGGCGCTTCGCCGAAACCGGATACCTGTTCGGTACTGCGAAGAACACGTCTGAAGACTGGCCTTCGGAATGGTTTTATATGGAGGACGTCCCCCTTCCAGACCCCGTTCGGCGAGGTCTTCCTGAGTTCAACAATGCTCCTCTGAAGAAACGCCGAAGTTGGCACCCACGGAGCCCCCAGGAGGAAGACAATGGAGAAGTCCTTTATCTGATGAACCGGATTAAAGCGCTGGCTCAATCAGGATTGACAGTAATCGAGGTTATGTCAATATGTATAATGCGGGGAGTGCAACCACTTCAATATCAAGGGCACCCCCTATGGTGTTCTAACGGGGAAGATGATGCCACCCGTTGCGGGCGCAAGTGTCCGGATAATGCTGCTGCTTTGTCAAAAATTCTGTCCGAGTTGTTCAAGGGAGCGGATGAGGAGTTCATCCGCATCAAGCCACGGGATGGATTCTCCATGTACAACCCTACAAGCTGTGTGACTTATATCCCTCTACTTCCATTCTTCCCGCATTCTTTGTCGTAGGTTTTCACCTTGCCATTGTGCGGCAGGATCTGCGAAAAGCCATAAGGGAGGTCAACAGCCCATCCCCACAACCAGAGGACCCTGACCGAGCCTTCGGTCCCGGACTCAAAGAAGATCCGTACATATTCGTGGAGCTGATAGACCGGCAGTTCTATCAATTAAGCTGTGATGACACCATGGTGGCCATTACGGCCGACTATCCCGGACTACTTCCCGCGTCGCACGTAAGAAAAACCAAAAATCCCAATTCCAAAAACTAGGATCCCCTTTTAGACACTTCACCTACCAAATACATATGGTGTTTTACAGGGAAGGCCTTCGAGACGCCGTGCCGAACCTGTAGCAACTCGCCAACAAGAGGCACCGAGGCAGGGTAGGCCTAAAAGGAAGGCGGTCAGGACGGAGACGTCGGCGCAGAGGTGTGACAAAAACCCCGCTCCGTGATTGTCATCTTTCTCAAAATGTAATGACGTCCATGTTTCTTTAACAGAAAAAACGCTCGCCGGAATATGTCCGGTGAGGCTGCCGATCATGCTTCCACCAGTCGGGCTCCAGGGCCGTACATAGAGGCGAAAGCCGACATGGGGCAGACGTCAGATACTCCTCCTACAGAGGATGTGGATAGACTATCCGCTACAAATTCAGAAGTGGAGAGCACCATGAATCATAGGCGTCGTCGAGCCGTACTCCATGACGCTTGCTTCTGCCCAGAGGCATTTGATGCCTTCAATTCTGGAGACACGTACCTCCGTCCTGCTCAAAATGGTCTAGCTAGAGCCACAGACCAGTATGTAAGGGATGTACGGGTAAGCAAATCTGACGATTATATGTATCAGTAGCCCCTGAGACCTGAAATAGTTAGCAGAACTGATTTAAGGATCATCTATTGTGTAGGTTCTTATAGAGAAGAATACTTGACTATCACAGGAGCTGGAGGAATGCAAGACCCAACTTCGGGCCGCCACTGCAGCATTGAAGGAACATAAAAAGTCCCCAGCAGGTAACATTTGTTTCAAAGAATGATAGGTACCATATAGCGTGCGGCGTGGTTGCAGATCTAACAGTAGATATGGTAGATGAATCCGGAGAGAATCCGGAGGACCAGCATGCCGTACGACAGCTAAAGGCTGGAGAACACGTGCTGACTGAGGTCAGGCGGGAGAAAAACAATCTCCAAGACGCCAATCCCAAGCTGAGCGTGGAACTGAAAGATGTTCAAGCCCATCTTGCGGACTCTGAGAAGGAGAATAAGCGGCTTCGACATGGCATTTTCAGTAAGTTCTTGAACGAACCCTTAATAACAGGTCGGCGGAGAAGCAGGCTAACAGAGTTATGTCTGCAGGTATGCTGACGGTTCGTCCCACGGAGGAGATGGCCGGGTCTGCGGGTGATCTTCTATCCGAGCTCTCACAACTGCACGAACAAGTTCGACAGGTGATGCAAGGTATTGCCCAGGCCTTGTGGCCATCCGTCTCCCTGCTAGAAGGCATTGGAGAGCTTGCGGAGAAGCTCAAGGGAGCACAGCGGCGCTTCCGATTATGGAAGATATCTGCCTGCCGTCAAGGTGCCAGGGAAGCCTGGGCCATGTTGAAGACGCAGTATACCAAGGCTGACCCAAATCACATGGCCGAGGTCAGACCTGTGGGGCCCGATGGGAAAGAGATCCCCGTTATCTTAGTCTATGGGCAAGTAGAATTAGCCGTAAAGTATTCCCGATAGTATTGTAGGCTAGACCGCCTGTTGGATGGTATAGAAGAGGAATTTAGTCAGTCTGCATGACTATGTAATTAAAGTGACATGTATAATGCCTTCTAGCCGGATTGTAAATCATTTGTCATGGCGGACCTTTTCGCTTCAACCTCGGGACCCGATAGTCCGGAGTGTATCCGAATACCCGCTCAGTTATATAAGAACTGGGGTATGCGTGGAGACCAGGCGTAGGGGTCATTAGTGCTTAAACAGACAAGTGCCCAACTAGTTATGTTATATTACATGGGTAGTAAGAAACATCTTCCAGGGAGAATAGTTCCGTTAAGGGTTCCTTTCCCTGGGTACGCATGCCCTAAAGTGCATGTACGGACTGAGAGAGGAAACGCAGGCAAAAAACATCTGGGGGCACATATGGAAAATAAATAAAAATCATCTTTTGTTCATCGACCGAATATTCCCTTAAGAACGCTAGCTTTCGGCTTCACCCAGTCTGAGGTACACATCCGGCTGACCCGGCAGTAACAATCGCAGAGGTGCTCCCCTTATGCCCTAGCCGAATTAATGGGAATGTAGGGCATAAATACAAGAGCCAAGCAACCCAGCTTGGCCAAAACTTAAGTCATATCGATTCATATAATGGCGAAGAAAAGGTACCTGCGGAAGAATAACACATGTGCTGGGCATGAAGCCCAGATAGATAATTAAGCTTCTGTGTAAGAAGCCCCCAGGTATAATGAGTGCGGATAGCGCATCTTTAATGTGCAAGCGAGGCACAAGTTGGCCCTTGAAGGCCTAGAGAAAGAATAAAAGAAAGAAAGAGAAAAAGGACAGATAATGTATATGCAAAAACTGGACAGAGGAAGGAGACGAACATAGAGTCCGGCGCTAGGCGTAGAATCTTCGGAGCCTGGCTGCGTTCAATGGGTTCGGCTCAAGTCGATTATTCGATGCATCCCGCAGACGGTACGCTCCACCGGTCAGAACTTGGTCAATAATGAAGGGACCTTCCCATTTGGGCTCGAGCTTGGACTTTTTCTTCTCCGGCAGGTGTAGAACAAACTCGCCAACGTTATAAGTTTTGGCCCATACTTCTCTGCTTTCGTATCTGTGAGCTTGTTGCTGATAAAATGCGGAACGGACTTTTTCCATGTCGCGCTCCTCCTCCAGGGTGTCCAGACTGTCCTGTTGATCCAGCTCAGCTACTCATTCTTCGTACATGTGCACTCGAGGTGAGTCATGAATTATGTCGCAGGGCAGAACTGCCTCTGCCCCGTACACCATAAAGAAGGGTGTATATCCAGTAGTACGATTCGGCGTGGTCCGCAGCCCCCAGAGTACGGAGTCGAGCTCCTCTACCCAGTGCGTGTTAGAATCCTTTAAGGACCGCACTAATCTGGGTTTAATGCCGCTCATGGTAAGACCATTTGCTCGCTCAACTTGGCCGTTGGTTTGTGGGTAATATACGGAAGCATAATCGAGCTTGATGCCCATGTTGCTGCACCAGAGTTTTCCCTCATCGGCCGTGAAGTTCGCACCGTTGTCAGTGATGACACTGTGGGGGACGCCATAACGGTGTACGACCCCGGATATGAAGTCTATCACCGGTCCGGATTTGGCTGTTTTAACAGGTTTGGCTTCTATCCATTTGGGGAATTTAGCCACCATGACCAGTAAGTATTTTTTCTTATGGGTTCCCCCTTTAAGGGGTCCAACCATGTCAAGCCCCCAGACCGAAAGGGCCAGGTAATGGGGATTGTTTGGAGGGCGGTGGGTGGCATCTGGCTTTGGTTTGCAAAAAGCTGGCAACCGGCGCAGCGTTGGACCAAGTCCTATGCGTCTGCCCGGGCCGTCGGCCAATAAAACCCTGTACGGAAGGCCTTGTTTACAAGGGCCCGGGCTGCAGCATGGTGGCCGCCATGTTCGGTGTGAATTTCTTCCAAAAGCTTCCGCCCTTCCTCTTTGGAGATGCACCTTTGAAGGACTCCGATAGTGCTTTTTCATAAAACTCTCCCTCGTGGACCCTGTAGGCTTTAGATCGCCGCACTATGCAGCGTGCCTCATTTTGGTCCGAGGGAAGTTCCTGCCTAGTTAGGTAGGCCAAGAATGGTTCTGTCCACGGGGCAATGATGGCCATTATGACGTGGGCTGAAGGTGTTATTCCGGTGGCAGAGCCTCCAATTATGTCGGAGTGTTCGGTATCGGGCATTTTGGCCGGGTCTGGACTATTGTTACCGTTGTCCCCTTCCCATACCACGGATGGCTTAAACAACCTCTCCAAAAAGATGTTGGGGGACCGCATCACGTTTTGCGCCGATGCGGGAGAGGATAACCGCCGCCTGATTGTTTTCCCGAGCCACATGGTGAAATTCGAGCCCCTCGAACCGAGCTAACATCTTTAGGACGGCGTTTCGATAGGCCGCCATCTTCGGATCTTTGGCATCGAAGTCTCCATTTATTTGGGATATTGCGAGGTTCGAATCCCCACGCACCTCTAGGCGTTGAATGCCCATGGAAACTGCCATCCGAAGACCATGTAACAGGGCTTCGTATTCGGCTGCGTTGTTGGAGTCTGTATACAGTTTCTGCAGTACGTATTGCACTGTATCTCCAGTTGGGGACGTCAGGATGACGCCAGCCCACAGACCAGCCAGCATTTTGGAGCCGTCGAAGTGCATGATCCAATTGGAGTATGCGCCGTACTCTTTAGGGAGTTCGGCTTCCGTCCATTCAGCGACAAAGTCGGCCAATACTTGCGATTTAATGGCTCGCCAAGTTTTGTATGTTATGTCGAATGGGAGGAGCTCAATGGCCCATTTGGCAATCCGGCTCGTGTCGTCGCGGTTGTTTATAATATCATTAAGTGGCACTTCCGAGGCTATTGTAATCGAACACTCTTGAAAGTAGTGTTGCAGCTTCCGGGATGCCATGAATACCGCATAGGCTATCTTTTGATAATATGGGTACCGCGATTTGCATGAAGTGAGGACAGTGGATACATAATATACCGGCTTTTGAAGAGGGAATTTATGTCCGTCCGCTTCTCATTCGACGACGAGCACTGTGCTTACAACTTGATGAGTTGCCGCAATGTACAACAGCATTGGTTCGCCGATGTTTGGCGCCGCCAGGATTGGGTTGGTTGCCAGTATGGCTTTTATTTCTTCCAATCCGGCTATGGCAGCGTCCGTCCACTCGAAGTGTTCGGTGCGACGAAGGAGGCAATAAAGGGGTAATGCCTTTTCTCCTAAGCGGGAGATAAAGCGGCTTAGAGCCGCCACACATCCAGTTAGTTTCTAGGTTTGTTTGAGGTCCATTGGTATAGCCAACTGTGATAGAGCTCGGATTTTGGCCGGATTAGCTTCAATTCCTCTACTGGAGACAATGAAGCCCAGGAGCTTTCCGCCTGGTACACCGAAAACGCATTTTTCCGGATTGAGCTTGATGTCGTATATTTAGAGGTTGTCGAATGTGAGCGTCAAGTCGTCTATTGGAGAGTCGACGTGTTTTCTTTTAATGACCACATCATCTACGTATACCTCTACTGTTTTGCCGATCTGTTTCTCCAGACATGTCTGAATCATGCGATGATATGTTGTACCGGCGTTTTTGAGCCCAAAAGGCGTTGTGTTAAAACGGAAGGGGCCGTATGGTGTGGTAAATGCCGTTGCGGCTTGGTCGGACTCCGCCATCTTGAATTGGTGGTAGCCGTAGTATGCATCGAGGAAACGCAATGACTCGTGTCCTGCGGTAGCATCGATAATTTGATCAATATGGGGAAGGGGGAAGGGATCCTTTGGGCAAGCCTTGTTGAGGTCCTTGAAGTTGACACATAGGCGCCATGATTTGTCCTTCTTTGGTACCATCACCAGGTTTGCTAGCCAGTCCGGGTGTTTTATTGCTCTAATGAATCCGACCTCCAATAATTTGGCTAGTTCCTCTCCCATAGCTTGTCTCTTAGGTTCAGAGAAATGCCGAAGAGCCTGTTTGACCGGCTTGAATCCCTTTAGGATATTGAGGCTGTGCTCGGCCAGCCTGCGTGGGATTCCTAGCATGTATGAGGAGTGCTAGGAGAATATGTCCCAATTCTCACACAGGAAATCTCGTAGTGCGACATCCACGGCGAGGTTTAACTGTGCCCCGATGGAGGCTGTTTTTGTAGGGTCCGTTGGGTGGACTTGGAATTTGACTATTTCATCCGCTGGTTTAAAAGAGGTGGACTTGGATCTCTTGTCAAGTATCACGTCGTCCCTGTCCACTGTGGAGCGTAGCGCAGTTAATTCCTCGGCCGAAAGGGCTTCAGATAATGCCTCGAGGGCCAATGTGGCTGTTTTTTTTCGGCGCGGAGTGCTGTGTCCGGATCGCTAGCGAGAGTGATGATTCCGTTGGGCCCGGGCATTTTGAGCTTCATGTACCCATAATGGGGTATGGCTTGGAAGATCGTGAACGCCTCCCGTCCTAAAAGGGCGTGGTATCCACTACTGAACGGGGCCACTTGGAATGTAATTTCTTCGGACCTATAGTTCTCCAGCGTGCCGAATACCACATCTAGTGTGATTTTCCCAGCACAGCATGCTTCCCGACTGGGGATGATTCCCCTGAAGGTTGTGCTGCTTTGCTCAATGTGGTTCCAGACTATTTCCATTTTTTGAAGAGTTTCCTCATAAATGAGGTTTAATCCACTGCCGCCGTACATGAGTACTTTGGTGAGTGGAAAGCCATCCATGATTGGACTGAGGACCAGTGCAGCTGGTGCTCGGGCTGTTCGAATTTTGGTTCGTCACTGGCATTGAAGGTAATAGCCGTGTCACTCCATGGATTTATTGCTGCCATGTGGCAGATTTCGGCAATGCTGCGGAGTGTTCGCTTGCGCCTATTCTTTGATGCGAAGGTCTCAAAGACTGTTAATACCATATTGTTATCCCTGGGATGGTGCTCTGTGGCATCTGGGATGAGAAGATCCTCGCTGCTTTTGGCCACCTGCCGGAGTATCCAACATGCTCTAAGGCTGTGTGTTGGTATGGTATCCCCTGTACTATGAATTTTGCAGGGTCCGTTGAGCCATCCCTCCAATACGGTTCCACGCCCTGTAGAGGGTTTTTGCTTCCTTGTAATTAACTCGGGTGTCTTATGATAGTGCACCCTTTTACTTCGGACTGTGTGTATATTCGGAGCTGGATTATCCCAAAATTTCATTTCGGTTTTCCAGGAACTTTCCATCGCACAGTACTTTCATACTATGGACGTCAAGTCGGCGAAGCGTGATATGTCTCGGCGACTTATGGCACTAAGGATTCCCTTGTCCGTGCAGTTATTGCAGAAAAGTGAGACTGTGTCTTCCTCGCGGCAGTCCTTAACCTTGTTCATCACAAGGAGGAATCTAGCCCAATAATGATGTACTGTTTCATGGGGCTCTTTCCTGATGTTGGAAAGATTGTTTATGTCTGGGTGGGTGGGTGGGTTTGAGTCCAAACACCTGCCCGATCTGAGACCCAGGGAGCGAGGAGTTTCCAATCTTGGAAGTTCGGATTCCGGGATGTTGCCCGATGAGTCTGGCCGGCTGCCTGACTCTAGGTTCAGGGCTTGGGTGATGTCCTCCCATAAATGGGTATCCGGCTCGGAGAGCTCAGGAATCCGTACATAGTTAGTCCTCAAGATAGAGGAATAATCGCCGCATTATTCCTCCACCACCGCAACATGATGGGTGACCGGTGGAGAGTTAATCTCCCTTTGATCGAGTTTAAGCCCAATCCGATCATAGTCCGTAGCGACTCCCAAGGCGGTGATGCGATCCAAGAGCTTGTTTAGGGAAGAGAGCTCCATTGGATCCATCTGCTCGGCGAATTCCGAGCTGACGTGGAGGCTGTTTTCGGTGACCCGAGAAGTCATCGTCAGTGCAACGGCCGAACGGACGGTCATGATGAAACTGCCAAGCCGGAGAGTTTGGCTGACAACCAGGGCTCCCCCGGCGGTAATGTTGTTTTTAACAACGAGACAAGGCATCCTTCCTTACGGCGACGACACAATGGAACTCTCAATGAAAGCACCAATGTCGGTGTCAAAACCGGTGGATCTCGGGTAGGGGGTCCCAAACTGTGCGTCTAAGGCGGATGGTAACAGGAGGCAGGGACAGGAAGTTTTGCCCAGGTTCGGGCCCTCTTGATGGAGGTAAAACCCTATGTCCTACTTGATTTATTCTTGATAATATGAGTAGTACAAGAGTTGATCTACTACGAGATCGAAGAGGCTAAACCCTAGAAGCTAGCCTATGGTATGATTATATGTTGTCCTACGGACTAAAACCCTCCGGTTTATATAGACACCGGAGGGGGCTAGGGTTACACAAGGTTCGTTACAAAGGAGGAGATATACATATCCGTATTGCCTAGCTTGCCTTCCACGCCAAGTAGAGTCCCATCCGGACATGGGATGAAGTCTTCAATATTGTATCTTCATAGCCCAACAGTCCGGCCAAATGATATAATCCGGATGTCCGGATACCCCCTAATCCAGGACTCCCTCAACCGGCCCTATGAAGTGGACGCCAGAAGCAGATGCAGGTTTGCAAGAGTTCAAAGCTTAACTATGCCTACCTTGGTTGCTCCCAAACACCAGGAGTCATTCTTGCTATACTTGGCATCGACCAACCAAGTGGTCAGTGCAGCCTTGGTAGCACAGAGAGAAGTGGATGAGGTAGAAAGTGAGAAGAGACTGGCAGAATCAGAGAACAATCCGTACAACAATGAGCACGGCAACGAGAACAACCCCAAGGATGCAGCAAGGAAGAAAGTGGTGCAACGTCCAGTGTACTTTATCAGGTCCTTGTTACAGGGGGGGGGTCAAGGTAGATTGAGGTACTCTGGCATGCAGAAGTTGATCTTTGGTCTCATTATGGCCTCAAGGAAACTTCACCACTACTTTCCAAGCCCATGAGATCATGGTTATTACTCATTTCCACTGCAAAGGATACTCTGAAACCCTGAGGCTGCCGGCAGAATAGTGGAGCGGGCTTTGGAGTTATCCAGCTTTTGTTTAAAGTTTGAGAGAATATCAACTATTTAGAGCAGGGCGTTGGCAGAGTTTATTGTAGAATGGAGGCCAACCCCTGATGAGGAAGTGACCGAGACAATTATCCCCAGTAAGTAATCGCCCCAAAAATGGATTATGTATTCTGATGGTGCTTTTTCCCTACAAGGTGTAGGAGCTGGCGTGCTTCTTGTCGCCCCTTCGGGGTGTACTTGAAGTACGTCATGTAAATGCATTTTGCCCGTGAAGAAGCAACCAACAATACAACTAAATATGAAGGGCTTCTTGCTGGGCTTAGGATTCCAGCCGAATTGGGAATTAAAAAGCTGATCATTCTAGGAGATTCACAGCTTGTGGTGAGACAAGTCAACAAGAATTGTCAAAGTCCATTGATGGAGGCATACGTCGAGGAAGTGAGGATATTGGAGGAGCTCTTTCACGGATTGCAAACAGAGCACATACCCCGTGCGAAAAATAGCATAGCTGATCATCTGCTGAAGTGTGCTGCGTAGAAGCTTCCTATGGAACGAGGAACTTTTGTTCTCCAACTCACTCAGCGCTCTATATCCCCAGCAACGATGACCTGGAAGAGGTGAAAGTTGGACTAGGGTAAGCCTCTCTCGGTAGAGCCGTCCGCTCCCTGCAGAGACCCTGCCGAAAACAACTCCTCACAGCCTGCTGGAGCACCTCCTCCAACCGGGTCGATGAACCCTATGAACGAGGCTGGTGCTCCCACAGCTGAGGACGTGCCGCTAGTCCACATTGCCGAGCCCTAGGATCCAACTTGGGCAAGGCACATTGTCCACTTTCTCCAAATCGGATAGCTTCCCAGCGACCATGATGAAGCTGAGAGAGTAGCCCGGAGGGCCACTATGTACCAGTTTGTCGATGACACTCTGTATAGAAGGAGGCCCAACGGTGTGAAATTGAAGTGTGTTTGTCGAGAAGAAGGAAGGGAACTGTTTGCTGAGATTCACAGAGGAATGTGCGGCTCCCACATTGGATAAAGGGCATTAGTTGGGGAAGCTTTTCGGCAAGGATTCATAGAGGAATGTGCAACTCCCACCCTGGTGACAATGATGCCGGGGGGAGGGGAAGAGCGGAAAGACAAGGCGGTAGGTCGCTAGTCGGAGGTGAAGGCATCCACGCCATCGTACTCCGACCTGACCCCCTACCACCCACCTTCTCCGTCTTCCCTCGTTTTCTCCTCACCACCGGTGCTCCCGAAAAGCGCCAAGACTCCAGTCAAGCACCTTCCCCGAAGAGGCGTCGAGCGGCCAGGACGGCCAGGGGACCAAAGGTGCACCGCTCCCGATCTTAGCGGGCAGGAAGGCATGCCTCTCGTCGACATTGGCCCAAGGCCTCTAGGAGGGGCAGTGCTAGGATTACCAATGATCTCTAGCCCCGCCACCGGGCTGAGCTTCGAAGGAACCAAGAAATTCATCACACCCAAGACCAGGCTCACTCCCCGAGCATCAACGCCAGCATGCGGCAACATTAGCGCCAACCAAGAGCCCGGGGGCTGGACCAGGCTCTTCCCTTCGACATTGCCAGCGGAAGCAGAATATAAGAAGAGGAGGAATGCGAACATGGATGACGACACCCTCCTCTACACCTCCCTTTATATAGGCGGGGCGAGGAGGGGGGCTTCTCCCTCAACGGGCGGCCACCGCCCTCCTCCGCCAATTCAAGACGGCCAGGCCCTCACAATGATGCTCTCCTGCGCCACGCGCCCCCAGTACCTACCCCGCGTGATGCATGAAGCATACGTTGCCAAGGATAAGGGCATGGTGGGAAGAGTGAATTCGCAGTTTCTACCCCGTGCGTTAAAGAAATTCACAGGCCATTACTGGAGGGCCCCCACCTCTATTGGCTTTATACGACATGCGGAGAAAACAGAAACTGGCCCGCAATCAAGGCTAATGGAGAAGCAAAGAAGACTTCAAGAGACCAGCCTCTTCAACAACTCTCGCATGTGCACTTATTAGGCCCTTCCCCTATGTCACTCGGTAGCACGTTCGGGGCAGGCCCGGGGGCTTCTGTCGGTGCATCAAACCCTGGGTCTGTTGCCTAGACTATGCACAGGCACAGAACAAGAATGAAGCAGCCCAAGTCAGAATACAAGAAACCAAGAGATACGAAGGACCAAGAATGAGTCAAGGAATTAGGATATGGTCAAGAGAAAAGCCTCCCTTTGCCGGCAAGCGAGCCCGGCAAGGGGCGAGGCCACCCCCAGAAGCAGATAGCCAAAACAACCCGGCAGGGCCTGCCGGGGCTCACGGAGGTAGAGCTACCTCACAAACCAGTCCACCACGACCCATGTTGTTGATCAGTGCGGTGTCGAACCACAAATTGATTAAGTGGCAGCCATTCGCCACATGGCAGCCATTTCCTACAGAAGAAACCACAGACGACACTCGTCCTACGAGGTGTCAAGAGAACAGGCACGGAGCTGGCAAGATAGCCCTACAAGCCTTGCCGGGAAACCAATGACGTGACGTTAAGCGGTGCATCTAATGCGCCTTGTCAGCCCGCAGAGTTAGGTATGATAGCATTGGTTGCTATCTTATCAGTGTGTAATTACTAATTTACCACTGTGGTTACCCCTTGATCTATAAAAGGAGGCCCATGGCAACCATGGAAAGGGTTAGAAGGTTGGATAGCTCACACCACCATACGCGCATAGTCGATACTGCCTGAGGCAACCCCTGCCGGGCAAGTGTACTACACACCACCCCCACCTTATCCACCATCAATCCAACAAAGCAGGAGTAGGGTTTTATGCCTCACGGCAGCCTGAACCTGGCTAAATTGTCCGTGTGATCTCTGCCGCGCTGCCCCACGCTCGTCTGCTCTTTGTAAAATACGTCGCCCCCCTGCCGAACCAGCAAGGGACATCCTAGTCCCATAGGTGGCTGTGGTTTCCCGCGACATCTATCCTGCCGAGCCCATGGTCTTGGTCTTGTTGCACTGGAATGGAAACCTTTGGGGGATTCCTTAGGAACCCGCTGATGTCCTTGCCTCCTTAACACCAAAGAGGAATCTGTCTTCTCTACGCTCGCTGGTGCCCGCCTTGCCTTGGTCGTCATAGCTCACGTCATCGCAGCCTCGTGAGGCTCGGCACCTACATAGAAATCTTCACTCATCGGGAGGAAAACTAGGGAGGCCGCCCCCTTGGGAGGTCTTGGCGCCATCCGCATCGCGAGGCCAGGGCCTTCGCGAGGGTCTTGACTTGGAGGTCTTGCGGATGGGTGGTACTGGGTGGTCGAGGGGGCCACTCCTTGGGCCGCAGGCAGGCAGAACAGGGTGCCCCCGTTCCCAGAACATCGACACCGGTAGTAGAACATTACCACGTGCATGAAAGGGTGCAGCGTGAACCCTAGGCCTTGGATGAGGTGGGGAAGAAAGACCGCCTGCTCCCCAGCATTGGGAGCAAGCACTTGCTGGCCAGTGGCTAGAGCATGGGCATCGATGTTCGTGGACAAGTATCCCATGTTGCATAGCTCTAGAATGATTTCATCCATCACGGAGGAACCACCCTAATGCCCCTTGAGGGTATTGGCCTTGGCTGGTGGGAAAGGTTGGAATCGCTAAGAAAAGGGGGTGGGAGATTGGATCTGGGCGCTAGAGCTAGACAAAGTAGTAGGTGGGAAGGATGAGAGCGTCATCGATTACGCTATCCTCTCTTTTGCTATTTATAGGCTAGTGAGAGGCCAAGAGTCCCGCTTACTTAGCCGATAAGCATATGGGCGGAAACAAAATATTGATGATATCCTTGAGGAAATGGGCACGATCTCTCCTCGATGGGTCATGCGAGTAAAAAGGCTGCCTCGAGCCATGATTTAAGGGAAGTAGTAACTACCCGACCCATCGGGGGGTCATCCGCTTCAATAAAGTTGCTACACTATGTTTAACTATTCATACATAGATGGTTGGCCTTCGAGGCTAAGTTATTAGATCTCTTCAGGTAAGTTACAAGCTCAGCTGGGCCTCGGCTGGCATCGCTCCTTTAAAGGAGTGGTTTGAGAATTTTAAAGGGGAACTTGTCTGTCGAGCCAATGACTCCGGATCCAAGGTTGCTCTCGTTAATAGGGTCTTCCTCGGCATAGAAGACCAGTTCAGGGGCTACTGACGGTGTCCTGGATTAGTTGGCCCATGCTCCTCAGGCTGGGCCGACGGGCCCTCATTCGTACTCAAGATGGACTCCGATGGTAGGATGTCAGAGACATGATCAAGACTACCTCCGCTGAAGACTTGTCATATACTCCAAGATTTCTCCTGCCGCCTTGTGCCTAGATACCGACATTGTAACCCAAGATACCCTACCTGGTGTGTATATAAGCCGTGGGGTTTAGCCCGTAGAGGGGACATCAACGCAATGTCATTCACCTAGCCCTAGAGTTAGACCACATCTTACGATCTCAAGGTAGATGAACTCTGTACTCGATACATCTCCATTAATATAAATAGGAGAAGTATGTTGGGTTTAACCTCCATCAAGAGGGCCCGAACTTGGGTCAAACATCGTCTCTCTATTATCATTACCATATGTCTGATATCCACAAATCAGGACCCCCTACCCCGAGGTCTGCTGGTTTTGACACTTACATTAGGGTCCGTGGAGTCGACATTTTATTCATGGTGGAAGATGGACTTGTGGATGAACTCCATAGCAAGGGCTAAGCTTGCCACTCTAGAGTCGGAGTCCTCCTCCGATTCCTCAGCTTCCTATTCTTCTTCAGAATCCATTTCCTTCCCAATGAAAGCACGAGCTCTGCAACAGGTACTTTTATTTCGTGATGAAGATTTTGATGAAGACTTTGAGGACTTCTTCTTTTGTCATCAGAGTCGTCATCCCTATTGGACTTCTTCTATGAGCCATTTTGCTAGAGGGGGCACTGAGCGATCTCGTGGCCTAACTACTTACATATGTGACAATTTCTGATGTTTTAGTCTCGAGCAGAAGCTTCTCAAGTGTTCTTCAAGTCATACTTTGGAGACTTTCCAAAGCAATCTGTCGCGGGATATCCACGGCCACCTATGGGACCAGGAGGCCCCATGCTGGTTCGGCAAGGGGACGTCGTGTTGCACAAAGAGAAGACCAGCGCACGGCAGCACGGCATATAGCACACTAGCAATTTACCCATGTTGGGGGCGCCGCGAGGCGTAAGACCCTACTCCTTCTTTAGTGGATTGATTGTGTAATGGGGATGGTGGAGAACAATACACTTGGCCAGCAGGGGTTGCCGTAGGGTAGCAGCGACTACACGCGTATGGGCTGTGGGTTCATCAACTTTCCAACACTTCCTACGGGTGCCATGGGCCTACTTTTATAGATCAAGGGGTCACCACAATGGCAAAGTAGTCATTATCTACTCATATGATAGCGAATAGTGCTATCATACCGAACTCTATGGGCTGACAGGGTGCATTTAATGCACCGCTTAGTGTCACATCACTCGTTGCCCGGCAAGGCTTGCCGGGCTATCTTGCGAGCTCCCCGCTTGTTCTCTTGAAACGTTGCAAGACGGGTGTCATCTGTGGGTTTCTTCTATAGGAAATGGTTGGAAGGTTCTCCATCGCCATTCTGATGTGGCCTCCCTAGGGCGCCTCTTGACAACCATTATGATGTGGTTTACCGTGACATCTGTCCTACCGAGCCTGTGGTATTGGTCTTGTTGCACTAGAATGGAAACCTTTGGGGGATTCCCTGGGCACAGTCAGATGTCCTTGCCTCCTTAGCACCAAAGAGGAAACTGTCTTCTCTGTGCCCGCTAGCACCCACCTGGCCTTGGTCGTCAAGGTTCACGTCATCACAGCCTCATGAGGTTGGGCACCTGCATAGAAATCTCCGCTAATATAGAGGCACTCTAGGGAGGCTGCCCCCGTGGGAGGTCTTGGCGTCATCCGCCTCGTGAGGCCACGGCCCTAACGAGGTTGTTGTATTGGAGGTCTTGCCACTTGGCCGTACCGGGTCGTGGAGGGGGCCACGCCTTGGGCCATAGGGAGGCAGATCTGGGTACCCCCATTCCCAGAACGCCCACAGTAGCCCCCGGGCCCAAGGCGCGCTCAGGCTGTCTTCGAGGCGAAGCCGCAGAGAGATTAGGCAGGAGCGTCGCAGGCCCCAATTGCCTATAGGCCAGGATCAATGTGTGGCAACCGATGGGACACGGACGCTGCCACTTCCCCTAAAAGTGCGTTATATCGACTAGAGGGGGGGTGAATAGGCGATTTTTATGAAAGTCTTCAAAACATGGGAGTTTTGAAGACAAACAATAGAAATGAACCTATAACCATGCAGCGGATTTTTATGAAAGTCTTCAAAACAAGGGAGTTTTGAAGACAAATGATAGAAATGAACCTATAACCATGCAGCGGAAGGTAGGCTACCCTAGACAAGCCATAGTCAAGTATTCAATGAAGTGAAAGCACAAAGACTAACAGCAGCTAGGCAGTACGGATCAGGATGGAAGATAATATGAAACCAATCTGAACAAACAGTCACACAGTGAAGACAAATGGACAATGCAAATAGGCAATGACTTCACAAGGACCAACTGTAAATAAAGATATGGGAAGGATAGAACCAGCGAGCTTGGTGAAGACAAAGGTTTGGTAGACCAGTTCCAACTGCGGTGATAGTTGTACATCTAGTTAGGGCGGCTAGGTATTTAAACCTGAGGATACACAGTCCCGGACACCCCGTCCTGAACACGCAGCTCAGGACACTCAGTCCTCACCGTATTCCCCTTGAGCTAAGGTCACACAGACCTTGCCCAATCACTCTGGTAAGTCTTTAAGGTAGACTTCCAAACCTTCACAGACTTTGTTCACCGGCGATCCACAATGACTCTTGGATGCTCAGAACGTGACGCCTAACCGGCTGGAGGATTCACAGTCCTCAAGTGTAATCAGTCTTCAGATCACACAGACAGGAAGACTTCAGTGATGCCTAACACTCTTTGGCTCTGGGTGGTTAGGGCTTTATCCTCGCAAGGAATTCTCTCTCAAAGGCTTCAAGGTGGGTTGCTCTCAAACGACAAAAGCCATACTCTAACTCCGAGCAGCCAACCGTTTATGGTTGTAGGGGGTGGGCTATTTATAGCCACTGGGCAACCTGACCTGGTTTGTCCGAAATGACCCTTGGTCAGTAAGGAACTGACACGTGTTCCAATAGTCAGATTTCAAACACACACGGCAACTTTACTTGGACTACAAGCAAAGCTGACTTATCCAACTTTGGACAAGATTTGCTCTCATAGTCTTCACTCAAAGACATAGGATTTTGGTTAAGCATCACTTCAGTCATTCTGACTGGTTCTCTTGGACCCCACTTAACAGTACGGTGGTTCCTATGACTCAACAAAGAAAAACACAGAACGACGAAACTGCTAAGTCTTCGCGCTCCATAGTCTTCACACGATGTCTTCTCTTATCATAGTATTCAATGTGAATGTCTTCACATACCACCTCTGACTTCAATGTCTTCATACATTTTTAGGGGTCATCTCTGGTAGGAAAACTGAATCAATGAGGGACTTCTACCTGTGTTATCCTGCAATTCTCACAAACACATTAGTCCCTCAACTAGGTTTGTCGTCAATACTCCGAAACAAACTAGGGGTGGCACTAGATGCACTTACAATCTCCCCCTTTTTGGTGATTGATGACAAACTAGTTGAAGTTTTCAACGGGGAATATAATATGTGAAATTGTAAAGGATAGGGGATTGTCTTCATAAGTTGCAAGGGCTCCCCCTGAAGATGTGCATATAAGTAATTTGCTTTTGGAATGCAAATGCACATGGCAGGTTGTACTTGTGGAGATCCTCTTCAACTTATGATGACAATTCATTATGCAAGATATGACATAACGAAGATAATGATATGCATAATGAAAAATGGACGTATGCAAAATGATCTAAGTGCGGAATTTATCGTCGCACATGCGGAATTTACCATCGCATCACAGAAAATCAAATAAGTAACAGACGACCATTGAGTTTGAGTGTTACAACTCAAAGAACCAAATGTATCAAGACGCGAGAGTTGTAAACACTAGGAAAAATGTAAAACTACCGCCTATATGAACCCACTTGAAGACTATCAAACTCATATGCTTCTCCCCCTTTTGTCAGTAAGGACCAAAAAGGTTTGAAGACATAGAGCACCTACTCGTCCCCGTGAGGAGTTGGTGAAGCAGCAGGGTCTTCGGTGTTGGTTGGCGGTGCAGATGAACTCAGTGCAGTGTTGATTCGCCCTGAAGGTGGTGAAGTAGCATCGTCTTCATCATCGATGACACGTGCATTCATTGTTGCAACAGAGGAGGAGAACTCAGAGTCTTCAAGAGACGGAGTTCGTCGCAGCACAGTCCTTCTTGGAGGTGTTGAGTCAAACTTGAAGCGTTCAGAGAAGCCATCCTCTTAAAGATCATCTTCAGAACACATAAGCGTCAGCCCTTTCCATGTACGCCGACAGGTTTCATGGGCAACAAAGGCATTCTTGGTGGCAAGGTTGCGAATCCTGTTTACGTCCACCAAGAGGCTTTGCATTTGGTGCTTCAGCCAGTCATGATGCTTATCCTGTTTCTGATGAAGGGAAACCAGAAGCTCTCGGTCATTGAGAACACGGGATCGCTTCTTGGGCCGTTGTGCAATGGTGCTTTCAGTGGCTTCAGTGAGGGCATGATGAGGTGCACGGGTAGTACCAGCCAGAGGATAAACACGAGTTACTGCTGGGTCGCCTTCAATGTGTTGAGAGAAACTTTGCTTATCAGCTTTTTTAAGACTAAGGGGCTCCTTGGCAGGCTCTGGATAGATGGCTTCAACTGACATATCGACGTCAGGCAGAAAGATCCAATGATTGCGAGCAGAGGGCTGATAGGTGACAGCTGAGTGTAGTTTGATCAGCCGCATAATCCATGGAGCGTAAAACTTCAAGCCAAAGAGATCAGATCCTGATGTAGCAAGTTGGCAGATGAAGAAGTCTTGTGCATTGAAGCATTTGCCGTGAAGAATATGGAAGACCAAAGTCTTCATTGCACCTTCCAGCTTTGCATGTGGAGAATGTCCTTTGATGGGCCAGAGAGTTCGCCTTATAATGTGATAGATAGTGCATGGCAGATACTCAAGGTCTTCAACAAAGAACTCCTTAGGATATGCAACATCTGGAGGCAAAGGCTTCATCAAGCTAAGCATGTGACTCATGTTTGGTTCAGGCTTGTGAAAAAATGCTCTCCATAGCTGCACTGTGAAGCTGACAACCAGGTTCATAAAGATCTCCTGGAGTGGGCAGACCAGTGAGCTCAATGATATCAAAGGCTTTGGCTTCGTGATGAACATTGCCTGTCATCCACTCAAGGACCCAAGTCTTCGGATCTCTGTTGTAGCCATGAATAAGACGAGTGGCATAGAATTGGAGCAGCAATTCTTCATTCCAGTGCTCCTTGTCAGTGACGAACGGCAACAATCCAGACTCTCTGAAGCAATCTAGAGCTTCTTCCAAACAAGGCAGACCAGTTATGGCTTCAGTGTCAAGACGCATATGTGGGAAAATGTGACCTTGATTGTACAGAATGCATGAGTAATAACTGCGCTGCTGATAGCTCCAGAACCGATCAGAAGATATTCTTGCCTTGGTGTAGGGGTTCTTGGCGCTATCAAAGAAGGTGTTGTGTGCCTTGAAGCCATTGATATTAAAATATCCGGGTGCAGATGCAGTACCTGGAAACCTGGGCAACCTTGGCATTGGCTTCTGAACCTGAGGCCTGTGCTCAAGGTGATAGTCAAACTGAGGACCAGCAGCAGGCGGAGGAGTCAAAAAAGGCCATTTGACAGTAATAAGTTGGCCATAGTTGAATGCTTGCTCGATAGTGTGTGGCCTTGGTGGCGGAACAGGAGCAGTGGCATCAACAGAGGCGTCAGGCTGCACATCTGTTGCAGGTGCATCATTGGCTTCATTGGCCTCTGGCACAGTGTTAGGTGCATGCTCCATAGTGTCTTCAGCCATGACTACGTCATTGGCTTTAGTGATGTTAGTGGTGGCAGCCTCAGGATTCTCAACCTCCACTTCAGAAGCTGGAGGGTCGGTCATGTTCTCCTCGAGAACAACATCTTGGTGAGACGGGGGTGTAGCAACTCTTGGGGCTTCTTCTTCATCGGCTGATGCAGCCGGAGCATCTTCAACCATTTTGGCTTCGGATTCAGACACAGTCATAGTAGGAGTGGCATCTGGAAACACTTGACGTGCAACAGATTGGTGGTGCACTTCTCCTTGTGGAACGCTCGAAAGAGGGACTTGAGGCCTTGGTCCTTTGTGAAGCTTGCATAGCGCTGGCGACGCCTG
Source organism: Triticum dicoccoides (assembly GCF_002162155.2). Taxonomy (NCBI): domain Eukaryota; kingdom Viridiplantae; phylum Streptophyta; class Magnoliopsida; order Poales; family Poaceae; genus Triticum; species Triticum dicoccoides. Next base: position 238,141,349 of record NC_041386.1, on the reverse strand, counting down.
TGGAGATGGAGTTGGCTGGGCCTCAAAGTCGTCTTCTTCATCTTCCACAGGTGGTGTGACTTGTTGTTGTTGGGGAGTACTCAGGGTGTCTTGTTGTTGTGGTTGATCAGCCCACGATGCATCCTAAGCAGTTGGCGTCAGAGGACGACCAATGCTGATGAGTTTGCTGTGTGTGAGCACAGGCAATGATACCAGTTGGTGCTCGATCTGAGGAAGGACTTCATCATCTTCAACATTGTCATGGTGACCAATGTCTTCAGCAGCGGTGAGGTCAACTGCTGGAATGTCTTCAGCTTCAGGAGCCTCTGTGGAAGCAGGCTCATGAACTACTATCCGTCGTTCTTGATGCGAGGAATCAGGGCGAGCAATAGAGATGGGTTGTACAACAAGGGGCTCTGTGGGAGCAGCCCGATCTTTCTTGGTTCTGCGCTTCTTCTTGGAGGGAGCGACATCAGAAGCATCAGGATTTTTCCACTTTCTGGCTTCAGCCTCGGCAGTCCTCGTCTTCTTCAGTTCTGAAGCGGTTGACCGGACCTTTGGCTTCGAGCCAGTCATGCTGCTTGGAAAGACTATGTGTGTCTCTTCCCGCCTTGAAGGTGTAGATTGGTCTATTGAAGGCTTCTTGTTCTTTGCAGCCATTCTTGGGTCGATGCCAGGATGACCAAGAGCCTTGCGCTTCTCAGCCTCATTGTAGGCTTGCACACACTTGTCAGCCAGGCTCTTCATGCGCTCACAAGAACCTTTAGCTTTTCACGCTTCTTGAGAAAGGCTTCCTTGAGCTCGTGCAGCATAATCTTGAAGTTTTTCACATCTTGCACGTTGAGCTTGGCCATGTGCTTCTTGAACTGAGCTTTCTCATAGTCGATCTTTTGCTTCAGTTCAACGATGCGCTGAGCTAGAGCTAGCTCAGAAGCAATGGTGCTAGTGAAGGTGACACTGAGGCCAATTGGAAGTTGCAGATCTTCAAAGCTGAGATTGGGGGTTTCAAACCACTCATCAATGAAGTTGTGGATGATTGCCACATCAAAGAGAGGCAAATCATTGAAGATTTCTGCTTCTTCCTTGCTCTTAATCAGTTGCTCAAGAGCGTCATCTGCAAGATCTTCATCGCTGGACAGATCAATGGCGTCGTTGCGCAGAATAGCAGCAGCAGTCAGTTCTTGGCTGGTGGGTTGCAAGGGCATCTTTACTCTCGAGGGCTTGGAGATGCGTGACAAATCTTCAGATTGCATACTGTGTTCAGGAGGTGCAGTGGCCAGAGGCTTCGCCTGTAAGACCTTTGATGCAGGAGCAGGCTTTGAAGCTTTAGGCTTCTTCAGTTTCTTTAGCTTCGGCGGTGTAGGCGCTTCATCAGATTCAGCGTCATCTGCAGGCTCATCCACGGCTGTCCCTTGAACCATGATATGAGTGATGAGACCTTCCAGGTTGTAGAAGGGCCCAACAAGATTGGGTTCAGCTTCGCGGGTGCCATCGGCACGGGGAGCAGAAGGACCAGGGTTGAAGTCTAGTCCCAATGACTTCTTGTTTTGCTTAGCCGAATTCTTGGCAAACTGGAAGTTGCGCTTGAACAGATTGTCGTCACGACACCATAGCAATGACGATGGGTCCGCATCCGCAGGCTGTGGTCCACGGACCATGCAGGGATAGAAGCCTTGTTCAATGGCTTCATCTCTGGTCCTGGGTTGAAGATTTTTGTAGAGGATGTCTCCCCATGGTCGCTTGATGGCATTCTTTTCAGCATATTCCTTGGTCACAAATCTGTACTTGAACCACTGTTCTGCCCAATAGCATCGAATCCATTGGATTCGTGTCTTGCGCTAATTGTAATCCTCTTCAGGATCTGTCTTGTACAGCTCTGAGAGGTCATCGGGCAGATCTCTTGACGTTTCTCCTCGACGCTTTCTGCCACCCTTCCTTGCTGATTTTTCTGAAGCCATGAACTTTAAATTGAAACGCTTCAATACGTTCAAAGGCTTCAAAGGTTTTCGCTTGCTGGACAAACAGGAACTGGCTTCGGGAGAATTTATGTGATACTGTAAGAATTCTGCAAATGAATGTTGACTGTGAGAACCAAGGGATTCTCCCACGGACATGTACCTGTGCGAGGGAAGGGGAAGAGGTCATATTCACTCTCAGAAGATTTTGATGATAAATTAGTTTAGAAGACATTGACCTCATAGTGCGAAGACATTCACTCATAGATAGAGAGTTGGTTCCAGATATGTACGAATCCACGAATAAGTACAAGTGAGGAATCTAATTACTTTTTGAAGCATAAGTGAACATACTAGGCATATTATGAGATGCAGTATGAAATAGATCCAACTTGTGTGAACAGAAACTGCTTGTGGTAGAAAGTGATGAATCTATAGGATCAAAGGGGCCGTAAAAAGGAAGTTTTATTTACCACACGAAGAACTGCTAGACGGTGTGGGAGAGGAGGCCGAGAAGTCCGATTGTCCGTGCCCTAACTTGGCGATGGAGGACACCTACAGCGACGGTGGAGAAGACGATGTCCGCGGCCGGCGTGACGACGGCATCGGTGAGGTTGCGGCAGCTAAGCGCTTCGTCACTGGCATCATCGAGGGCTAGAGGTGGCGCTAGGGTTTGTGCGAGAGTGGAAGAAAGGATAATGACTGTGGTGAGGCGTTGTGGCGACCCGACCCGAATGGATCAAGTGCCCTGTGCTCAGGTGTCATCCCTGGATCAGTAATGCTGACACCACACAGTACATCGAAGGATTTACAGCAGAGTGGCAATCACACACTTATTACATCGTTGTCTCAAAGAGAACTTATTACAATAAATATGGCTTAAGGCCATCTAATAACGATAACAACGGAAGACTCAGAAGATAAATGGGTCCATCAACTCCAACGGCATCACTGAGTATAGAACCACGAGCTAAAAGCACCTTACTCATCGTCTGAAAAGTCTGTAACATGAGAAGTTGCAGCCCGAAAACGGGTCAGCACATGGAATATGCTGGCAATGTAACACATAGAGAGTAATGGAATGAAACAGCTATACTATATGCATATATGGCTGGTGGAAAGCTCTATGGTTACAGTTTTGCGTAAAGCCAGTTTTTCCCTACTGCGAAGGAATAAATTTATTTAACTATCATGGTAGTTGTTAAACATCGAGAATGGTTGACAGCATTCCGATCCCAATTAAGTGAACAGTTAAAACCCAACAACATTAATTAGAAGTAACATGTTGAGATTCACATGATATTCAAGTACTAGATACTCAAGTTGTCCATAACCGGGGACACGGCTAATCATGATTAGTTTGTACACTCTGCAGAGGTTTGCACACTTTTCCCCACATGACTCGATCGCCTCCGTTTGTTTTCTCGCACTACATGGTGTTTGAGAAACCGATGACCGAGACATAGTCTTTCAGAAGCGCTAGCACCTTACATGTGGGGTAGACCGTACCACCTACAACCCCTACATCTGCTAGTCCACCCCGTAAGAGTTCGCACAACTTAGTCGACTATGCCAGAGCCCATAGTAGCATGTGGCTGCACACAAAAGTTTCTAGCATGAAAGATCTTATGATCCCTTTGAGCCTGGGTGGCGGTACAAAATAAAACAGGCAAGTCCTGATAGACATCAGGTGCCTCAATCCACCCAGATGTGTGTTTAAGTTGCCACCTTAGATAAACCATTAAAATTATCAACTCACATCTGTAATGGATATCACTCACTCAATCCACGTCTACTAGCATAGCATGGCATAATAAGCAAACGTAGAAGTAACTCCCAAAGGTTTCATAATAATACAGGTGATAGGTACTACCTCATCTTCTTCCCATCCCACAGTTTAATTAGATCCTAATCATGCAATGTGAGAGGATTGATCTAATGCAATAAAACATGGGTTGTAGAAAAGGTATGATCAAAGTGTTACTTGCCTTGCTGATGATCCGCGAGACCTAGGGTTTCGAAGTAACAAGCGGCGCAATCCGGGTGATCTATCGCAGACAAACAACAAGCATACAATAAGTACTCATCTAATGCACAGGTAAAACTCGAACAGGAGAACGAACCAGGAAGTTCAACTTAAGAACTCCGGTTGCAAAGAAAGAACGAACCGAACAAAGAAACGGAAAACAAATGGTGGAAGAAAACAACTCGGTTCTAGAAAGTTGAAACTAGGTCAAATTTTACCAGGGAAAAAACTTGTTTAAGTTGATTAGACGGAACGGCGGTTTCGAAACGAAACTCCAGGCGCTTGAATCACCTAATTCCGATAAACGAGCAAGAAGAAAGACTAGAACGAAGATCGGATATGAGATCGTGATCGCGGAATAAATCCGACGAAAAGAAAAGAAGAACGATTAAACGAACGGGCGTCGTTAACTGAGGAATAATCGGTGGTCACGTTCGTTGAGACGAACGGTCCAAAAGAAGAACGAAAACCGATCTAGGGTTTCGGAAGAAAACCGAAAAAGAAACGGAAAACCGATCTAGGGTTTCGGAAGAAAACCGAAACAAAAACCGGAAGAAAAAGAAAAGAATTGGAGAGAATACGGAACGGTTATTTTAGGAAAAACCGGACCGGGGAAGAAAAAGAGAGGCGCGGCTACCTCGGGAGGCGGGCTCCGGGTGGCGGCGGCTAAGGGCGGCGGCGGCGGCTTAGGCGCGGTGCGGCGCGGCTATGGCGGCGGCGGCGGGTGAGGGGCGCGGGGTGGGGCGCGGCTAAGGAGGAGAGGGGCTTGGGGTTTTGATTTGATGTTTTGGAGGGGGGGTGTTGGTATTTATATAGGTGAGGGGAGGGGGTATCTTGGGGTAGGGGGCAAGCAAAAGAGGGAAAACAAAACAAGGAAAAGGGGCTAGCCTAGAGTGCTAGAGGGACTCGGCTAAGAGGCGAGGCGGCGGCCTGGCGCCTGGCGCCTGGCGCTGGCGCACGCGCGCAGGGAGGCTGGGGAGGCGGCCGGCTGGCTGGGCCTTTGGCCCGGCCGGCCTTGGTCCTTTTTTTTAAATCGGTTACGCGCGCAGAAAAACAAAAGAAAAACTATCTAAACGAACTCTGAAAATTACTAAAGTAAATTTTCCCCGACTCCTAAAAATAGGCCGAACAAAATGAACTTTACTCCGGACCTAGAATGCAATTTTTGAAAACACGCATTTTTCCCTATCCGAATAAAAAGCAAACACAACTCCGGCAAAACCAAAATTTGATTTATTCATTAAATCTTCATTTTTCCTAAATTTGGGAAAGTCATATTATTCCCTCTCTCATTATTTTGATATTGGGAAAATAATTGAAGATGAAATAAATAAATCAAATGATCCTCTTTTCAAAATTTGAGAAAACTCAAATATGAAAATAACGAAATCTCCAACTCTCTCAGAGGGTCCTTGAGTTGCGTGAAGTTTCTAGGATCGGGCAAAATGCAAGAAAATATTACATGCATGATGATCTAATGTATAACATTCCAAATTGAAAATTTGGGATGTTACAAACCTACCCCCCTTAAGATGAATCTCGCCCTCGAGATTCGGGTTGGCTAGAAAATAGGTGAGGGTGGTCCTTGAGCAAATCTTTTTCTCTCTCCCAGGTGGATTCATCCTCTGAGTGGTGGTTCCACTGAACTTTGCAAAACTTGATAACCTTGCTGCGAGTAACTCTGCTGGCATAATCAAGAATCTTGACTGGCTTCTCCTCATATGTTAAGTCGTCCTTCAACTGAATCGCTTCGAGTGGCACGGTATCTCTTAGCGGTACCTCCGCCATCTCGGCGTGACATTTCTTCAGCTGAGAAACATGGAATACATCATGAACTCCTGACAGTCCCTCTGGTAATTCCAACTTATAAGCGACTTCTCCCATACGTTGCAAGATCTTATACGGTCCAACAAAACGTGGTGCTAACTTTCCCTTAACTCCAAAGCGCTTAACTCCTCGAAGTGGGGATACTCGGAGATAAACTCTGTCTCCGGTTTCGTAGACTGTCTCCTTGCATTTAGAATCTGCGTAGCTCTTCTGCCTGGACTGGGCTACCTTGAGCCTCTCGCGAATCAACTTAACTTTCCATTCAGACTCCTTAATCAAATCTGGTCCAAAGAATTGATGGTCTCCAACTTCGTCCCATGACAACGGTGTCCTGCACCTCCTTCCGTATAAGGCTTCGAAAGGTGCCATCTTCAAACTGGTTTGGTAACTGTTGTTATAAGAAAACTCCGCATACGGCAAGTTATCGTCCCAACTAGATCCATAATCTAGTGCACAAGCTCTCAGCATATCTTCCAAAATTTGATTGACTCTCTCGGTCTGTCCATCCGTTTGTGGGTGAAAAGCTATGCTGAACTCCAGTCTGGTTCCTAAAGTTTCATGCAACTGATTCCAAAACTTTGAAGTAAATTGGGTTCCTCTATCTGATACGATACTCCTCGGAACTCCATGCAAACAAATGATCCTAGTCATGTATATCTTTGCCAACTTAGCACTGGTGTAAGTGGTCTTAACTGGAATAAAATGTGCTACCTTTGTCAAATGATCAACTACTACCCATATCGAGTCATAGCCTGAACGAGTCCTTGGTAATCCCGTGATAAAATCCATGCCTAGCTTATCCCACTTCCATTCGGGTATCGGCAAAGGTTGTAACAATCCTGCTGGCTTCTGATGCTCTGCCTTTACTCTCTGACATACGTCACAAACTGCTACATATGCTGCAATATCCTTCTTCATTCCGGTCCACCAGAATGTTTCCTTCAAATCCAAATACATCTTCGTATTCCCTGGGTGAATCGAATACGGTGAATCATGTGGCTCTTGCAAAATCAACTTCCTGATCTCCGGGTTCTTTGGCACATAAACACGGTCCTCAAACCATAGGGTATCGTGCTCATCCTCACGAAATCCCTTTGCTTTTTCTTCGCTCAATTTCTCTTTTATAGCAGCAATCTCCTTGTCAGATTTTTGAGCTTCTCTGATTTTATCCATCAATGTTGACTGAATCTCCAATGCTGCTACATAGCCTCTCGGAATTATTTCCTAACATAGCTCACGAAGGTTTTCTGCTAACTCCTTGGGTATTTTCCCCGTCACTAGGGTGTTGACATGGCTCTTATGGCTCAATGCGTCAGCTACTACATTAGCTTTTCCGGGATGGTAATGCAATCTCATGTCATAATCCTTGATGAGCTCCAACCATCTCCTTTGTCTGAGGTTCAACTCCTTCTGCGTGAAAATATACTTCAAACTCTTGTGATCCGTGTACACCTCACAATGATTTCCAATGAGGAAATGTCTCCACGTTTTCAATGCATGCACTACGGCTGCTAACTCCAAATCATGCATGGCATAATTCAACTCATGAGGCTTCAGCTGTCGTGAAGCATACGAAACAACTCTCCCTTCCTACATAAGCACTGCTCCAAGTCCTCGACGTGAAGCGTCGCAATACACCTCATAATCTTTGGTCTGATCTGGCAAAATCAATACTGGTGAGGTGACCAAACGTTTCTTCAACTCCTGGAAACTAGCCTCACACTCCTCATTCCATTTGAACTTAGTATCCTTCTTCAACAACTCCATCATAGGCTTCGCAATCTTTGAGAAATTCTCAATGAACCTCCGGTGGTATCCTGTGAGTCCAAGAAAACTCCGGATCTCTCCAACTGTTGTTGGTGCTTCCCATTCGGTTACGGTCTCAACCTTTGTGGGGTCAACTGCTATACCCTCCCTAGATATAACGTGTCCGAGGAATCCAACTTCCTTTAACCAAAACTCGCATTTGCTGAATTTGGCATATAACTGATGTTCCCTTAGTTTCTCCAAAACCAAACGCAAATGTTCCTTATGCTCCTCTTCAGTCTTTGAATAAACCAGGATGTCATCAATGAACACTACGACGAACTTATCCAAAAACTCCATAATCACTTTGTTCATTAGGTTCATAAAATAGGCAGGTGCGTTAGTCAATCCAAATGACATAACGGTATACTCATACAGTCCATATCTCATGGTGAATGCTGTCTTAGGTATGTCCTGCTCTCGAATCTTCAATTGATGGTACCCTGATCGCAAATCGATCATGGAAAACACTTTAGCTCCTTGCAAATGATCAGACAGATCATTAATCATTGGCAGTGGGTACTTGTTCTTGATGGTTACTTCATTCAATCCCCGATAATCTACAACCATCCTTAATGATCCATCCTTCTTTTCCACTAGAAGTATGGGTGATCCCCAAGGCGAAGAACTTGGGCGAATGTAACCTTTATCCAATAACTCCTTAATCTGATTCTTAATTTCCACCAAATCCTTTGCTGGCATCCGGTACGGTCGCTTCGATATTGGGCCTGTACCTGGCAATAACTCAATCAAAAACTCAATGTCTCTATCCGGTGGCATGCCTGGCAATTCCTCAGGAAATACATCTGGAAAATCCTTTACCACTGGTACTTCCTCTTGCACAACTCCTGTTAGGCAGTTTACTTGTGTCCTGTTTGGCACATGCCGGGATACATACTTGATCCTTCTTCCTTCTGGTGTGGTAAGCAAAATTGACTTACTAGCACACTCAATATTCCCTTTATACTTTGATAACCAATCCATGCCTAATATCACATCCAATCCTTGAGATTCCAATACTATTAGGTCTAAGGGAAAAACATAGTTACCAATCCTTAATGGTAACCGATCACACCATAAACTTGCCACATACTCCGCTCCTGGCGAGGTTACTAACATGGGTGACCTAAGGGCTTGGGTTGGTAGGTTATACTTATCCACAAATCCCCTTGATATGTATGAATGCGATGCACCGGTATCAAAAAGAACGAGTGCGGTAAATGACTTAACCAGAAACTTACTGATTACTGCATCAGGCTGATCTTCAACCTCCTCCACATCAATGTGGTTCACCTATCCCCTATTGAAAGGGTTCGGCTTCTTCCCAGAGCTTCCATTGCCATTTCCATTCTAGCCTTCGGGGCATTCATTGGCATAATGTCCGGTCTTGGAACACTTGAAACAGGTGACTTGACTCGGGTCTCTCTTGGTTGGGGTCGATGGGATGGTACGGTTGTGGCCGTTGCTTCCTCCATTACCATTCTTGTGGCCATTATGGTTGTGCGAGCTACCTCCTCCATGGGTATGCTGAAACTGAAGTCCTGGTTTAGGGGCAAAACGGGGCTTCTGCTAGGCTCCAGAGTTGTACTTCCCCTGTCCATATTTCCTCTTACGGTTCTCAATCTGCTGTTGCTTTCCTTCAATCATGATGGCACGATCTACCAACTCCTGGTAGTTGTTGAAACTTGCTACCATCAATTTCATGCTTAGTTCATCATTCAGTCCTTCCAGAAACTTCTCCTGCTTAGCTGCATCCGTAGCAACGTCATCGGGGGCATAACGTGCTAACTTGCTGAAATCGTCAACGTACTGGCCAACTGTCCTTCCTCCTTGGCGTAAGTTGCGAAACTCACGCTTCTTCATGGCCATAGCTCCTGTTGAAACATGGGCAGTGCAGAAAGCTTGCTGAAACTGATCCCATGTGACAGTGTCAACTGGGTAAGTGGCTGTGAAATTCTCCCACCATGCTGCCGCAGGTCCGTCAAGCTGGTGAGCGGCAAACTTCACTTTCTCACCATCCGTGCATCCTGCATTGGTCAACTCCCTTCCTATCTTGCGGAGCCAATCGTCTGCTACTATCGGCTCGGTGCTACTGGAAAACACCAGCGGATTCAGCCTAAGGAAACGGGCTAAGTGGTCAACAGGTGGTGGTGGTGGTGGATTGTTGTTGTTGTTCTGTTGGTTCTGGACTAACATCTGCATCAATTGATTCTGCTGCTGGATCAACTGAGTGAGTTCCGGTGGGAATCCATTGTCACGTCTCGGAGGCATCTGAGGGTTTAGAAAAGACGAGAATTAAGAATAGAGTGAGGTCTAAAGGGAAAACACTACCCCAATGCACATGAGCAAATGCACACAAAATCACTTCATTCAATCAAACAAGGGCTTACAATCGGTCTAAAACTATCGCAAAAGTGCTCGAACTATAATGTTTACATGGGGGAATACTACTATTATCTGGTGGTCATCTAGAAATTTGAACCGGTGGAAGACTCCATGATATCTGCTCCAGCTTCGTCTTCAAAGTCGGGTTCACTTGGATCCGAATCGGTGTCGTCGATGATGATGTAGTTGTCCGGACATGCGACGTACTCGTCTTCCTCCGTGGATGCTAACTTCCTCTTGAGTTCTTCAATCTCCTGCTTAAGATCGCCATTGTGCCTTGCTAGAGCTACGATCTCGTCCATGTAGTCCTTGCGTGTAGACTTCAGTTCTCCTTCTAGCTCGATGATCCTTGCCTTTGCATTCTTCAACTCTATCATATCATTGCACATCTGGTTCTCGGGGCGTCGAATGTGTTGGTTTAACTCCTGGATGAAAGATGCAATGGATCTATCCTTCTTGGTGCTGACTAACTCCCATTGTTCATCTCGGCATCCGCAAATCTGGTAGATAGTGTCCTTGAGGTCTTCTTGGTAAACTTCTCCAATGCGTCCTATGGTGATGTGAGCTGCCATGCTCCTTCCCAGACTCCAGGTTGGTGCATTGAAAACACTATCTATGGGCTTCGTGATTGGTGCGAATGTCCTTCCGGGAACGTGAGTTTGAATCTTCCAGTGCTCCTCTTCAGGCAGAGTGGCGTTGAAGGTTCCCGTGAAGCTTGATAATCCAATGTTCAGGTACTTGGTGACTTCCTTCAGGTGAAATCCAAATGGTGTGCATTCATCCGGTTGGGCGTACTTAATCTTCGCGTTCGTCATCCTAAAAGAGTAGAAAAGATGAGGAGTTAGAAAATGAGAAGAGAATGGTGTTCTATGGTTTTAACTTAGTGGTCGTGTCCTACAGTCAGTGTGTGCTCTGATACCATCTCTGTGGCGACCCGACCCGAATGGATCAAGTGCCCTGTGCTCAGGTGTCATCCCTGGATCAGTAATGCTGACACCACACAGTACATCGAAGGATTTATAGCAGAGTGGCAATCACACACTTATTACAACGTTGTCTCAAAGAGAACTTATTACAATAAATATGGCTTAAGGCCATCTAATAACGATAACAGCGGAAGACTCGGAAGATAAATGGGTCCATCTACTCCAACGGCATCACTAAGTATAGAACCACGACCTAAAAGCACCTTACTCGTCGTCTGAAAAGTCTGCAACATGAGAAGTTGCAGCCCGGAAACGGGTCAGCACATGGAATATGCTGGCAATGTAACACATAGAGAGTAATGGAATGAAACAGCTATACTATATGCATATATGGCTGGTGGAAAGCTCTATGGTTACAGTTTTGCATAAAGCTAGTTTTTCCCTACTGCAAAGGAATAAATTTATTTAACTATCATGGTAGTTGTTAAACATCGAGAATGGTTGACAGCATTCCGATCCCAATTAAGTGAACAGTTAAAACCCAACAACATTAATTAGAAGTAACCTGTTGAGATTCACATGATATTCAAGTACTAGATACTCAAGTTGTCCATAACCGGGGACACGGCTAATCATGATTAGTTTGTACACTCTTCAGAGGTTTGCGCACTTTTCCCCACATGACTCGATCGCCTCCGTTTGTTTTCTCGCACTACATGGTGTTTGAGAAACGGATGACCGAGACATAGTCTTTCAGAAGCGCTAGCACCTTACATGTGGGGTAGACCGTACCACCTACAACCCCTACATCTGCTAGTCCACCCCATAAGAGTTCGCACAACTTAGTCGACTATGCCAGAGCCCATAGTAGCATGTGGCAGCACACGGAAGTTTCTAGCACGAAAGATCTTATGATCCCTTTGAGCCTGGGTGGCGGTCCAAAATAAAATAGGCAAGTCCTGATAGACATCAGGTGCCTCAATCCACCCAGATGTGTGTTTAAGTTGCCACCTTAGATAAACCATTAAAATTATCAACTCACATCTGTCATGGATATCACTCACCCAATCCACGTCTACTAGCATAGCATGCATAATAAGCAAACGTAGAAGTAACTCCCAAAGGTTTCATAATAATACAGGTGATAGGTACTACCTCATCTACTTCCCATCCCACAGTTTAATGAGATCCTAATCATGCAATGTGAGAGGATTGATCTAATGCAATAAAACATGGGTTGTAGAAAAGGTATGATCAAAGTGTTACTTGCCTTGCTGATGATCCGCGAGACCTAGGGTTTCGAAGTAACAAGCGGCGCAATCCGGTTGATCTATCGCAGACAAACAACAAGCATACTATAAGTACTCATCTAATGCACAGGTAAAACTCGAACAGGAGAACGAACCAGGAAGTTCAACTTAAGAACTTCGGTTGCAAAGAAAGAACGAACCGAACAAAGAAACGGAAAACAAATGGCGGAAGAAAACAACTCGGTTCTAGCAAGTTGAAACTAGGTCAAATTTTACCAGGGCAAAAACTTATTTAAGTTGTTTAGACTAAACGGCGGTTTCGAAACGAAACTCTAGGTGCTTGAATCACCTGATTCCGATAAACGAGCAAGAAGAAAGACTAGAACGAAGATCAGTTCTGAGATCGGATCGCGGAATAAATCCGACGAAAAGAAAAGAAGAACGATTAAACGAACGGGCGTCGTTAACCGGGGAATAATCAGTGATCACGTTCGTTGAGACGAACGGTTCGAAAGAAGAACGAAAACCGATCTAGGGTTTCGGAAGAAAACCGAAAAAGAAACGGAAAACCGATCTAGGGTTTCGGAAGAAAACCGAAACAAAAACCGGAAGAAAAAGAAAAGAATCGGAGAGAAAACGGAACGGTTCTTTTAGGAAAAACCGGACCGGGGAAGAAAAAGAGAGGCGCGGCTACCTTGGGAGGCGGGCTCCGGGCGGCGGCGGCTAAGGGTGGCGGCGGCCGCGCGGGGCAGCGCGGCTATGGTTGCGGTGGCGGGTGAGGGGCGCGGTGTGGGGCGCGGCTAAGGAGGAGAGGGGCTTGGGGTTTTGATTTGATGTTTTGGAGGGGGGGTGTTGGTATTTATATAGGTGAGGGGAGGGGGTTTCTTGGGGTAGGGGGCAAGCAAAAGAGGGAAAACAAAACAAGGAAAAGGGGCTAGCCTAGAGTCCTAGAGGGACTCGGCTAAGAGGCGAGGCGGCGGCCTGGCCCCTGGCGCCTGGCGCTGGCGCACGCGCGCAGGGAGGCTGGGGAGGCGGCCGGCTTGCTAGGCCTTTGGCCCGGCTGGCCTTGGTCCTTTTTTTTTAAATCGGTTACACGCGCAGAAAAACAAAAGAAAAACTATCTAAATGAACTCGGAAAATTACTAAAGTAAATTTTCCCCGACTCCTAAAAATGAGCCGAACAAAATGAACTTTACTCCGGACCTAGAATGCAATTTTTGAAAACACGCATTTTTCCCTATCCGAATAAAAAGCAAACACAACTCCGGCAAAACCAAAATTTGATTTATTCATTAAATCTTCATTTTTCCTAAATTTGGGAAAGTCATATTATTCCCTCTCTCATTATTTTGATATTGGGAAAATAATTGAAGATGAAATAAATAAATCAAATGATCCTCTTTTCAAAATTTCAGAAAACTCAAATATGAAAATAACGAAATCTCCAACTCTCTCCTAGGGTCCTTGAGTTGCGTGAAATTTCTAGGATCAGGCAAAATGCAAGAAAATATGACATGCATGATGATCTAATGTATAACATTCCAAGTTGAAAATTTGGGATGTTACAGGCGTGTATTTATAGGGACAGGGACGACACAGTGTTATTACACAGGTGCCCCTGGCGATTCACATCTAAAGGGCACGTGGCTATCATGCAACATATCGGAGGTTGTTTCACGTTCCCACACATGCCTGGATTGTCGGGTGGTCGTTCCCACTTCTCTGGGTTTCAGGTGAAAGGATTTAGCATTGAAAACAGACTTAATGTTTGTCTATGTATCTTCTGCTGACAAGGACGCATAGAAGACATTTGGCAGTTTCAATAGAATGCATATGATTTGGACAGATAGAGTTTGAGTTAGAAAGCATAGAGAGATTAGGGTCCGATTACATTCACTTAGTTCAAAAGATTCAACAAGGAAGACGTAGCTATAAGTGAATGATGTAGAGGACAGAACACTAGTATGTATATATCAGAAGACAATCAAGTCAACATAGTGAAGATAATCATGAAGACAAGTTGAAAATGAAGACAAACAAAACGTGAAGACATAGCAAATGTAACGCCATGGGTAAAACACTTCAAACAGAAGAATTTGGTGGTGGCGTTACCCATCGTATAGGAAGTATTAGACCCAGACACGGCGCACAATTATCGTGGCGTCCGAAGTCAAATTCCACGTTAATGTATTCACACTCAGAATGTAAGTCTTCATTGATTGAAGATATACTTTACTTCGTGTGTTGCACATCTAAGTCATCAACATGCATAAGTGTTAGGATGTGTGCCTAATCACAGGACATTTGAGGATTCCAAGATATTTAGCTCACACCGTAACTTGCAAAACCTCTTCTCATCCAAGGGCTTGGTGAAGATATCTGCCAATTGCTCTTCAGTGTTGACGTGTATGATATCAATATCTTCCTTCACAACATGATCTCTGAGAAAGTGATGACGAATTTCAATGTGCTTTGTCTTCGAGTGCTGAACTGGGTTGTTGGCTATCTTGATGGCGCTTTCGTTGTCGCAGTAGAGTGGCACTTGCTTCAGGTGAATGCCATAGTCTTTGAGTGTTTGCTTCATCCACAGAAGCTGAGCGCAGCAAGATCCAGCAGCAATGTATTCAGATTCAGCAGTGGAGAGAGATACACAGTTCTACTTCTTTGAAGACCAACATACAAGTGATCGTCCCAGAAAATGACATGTGCCTGATGTAGACTTGCGATCCACCTTGTCACCAGCATAATCAGCATCCAAAAATCCAACCAGATCAAACTCTGAGCCCTTTGGATACCATAATCCTAATGTTGGGGTGTAAGCCAAATCTCAAAGAATTCGCTTCACAGCTAAGTGATGCGATTCCTTTGGCGCCGCTTGGAATCGAGCACACATGCAAACACTAAGCATAATATCTGGCCTAGATGCACATAGATAAAGTAAAGAACCAATCATGGAGCGGTATACCTTTTGATCGAACTCTTTACCATTGTCGTCGGGGCCCAGATGATGTTTGGCTGGCATTGGCATCGTGAAGCCTTTGCAGTCTTGCATCACAAATCTCTTCAGGCAATCTTTGAGGTACTTCTCTTGAGATATGAAGATGTCGTTGCGTTGCTGACGTATTTGAAGACCAAGGAAGAACTTCAGCTCACCCATCATGGACATCTGATATTGCTCTTGCATCATATATCCAAACTCTTCACTGTATTTCTGATTGATTCAGCCGAAGATAATGTCATCCACATATATTTGGCACACAAACAGTTCACCATCATATGTCTTCATGAAGAGAGTGGGGTCGAGGGAACCAGGTTTGAAGCCTTTGCTCTTCAGGAAGTCTTTGAGTGTGTCATACCAAGCCCGAGGGGCTTGTTTTAGGCCATACAGTGCCTTGTTGAGCTTGTACACCATGTCAGGATGTTTTGGATCTTCAAAGCCAGGCGGTTGTGCAACATACACTTCTTCTTCAATCTTGCCATTGAGAAAAGCGCTCTTCACATCCATTCGATATAGAAGAATGTTATGATGATTTGCATAGGCCAGCAGTATGCATATGGCTTCAAGTCTAGCCACAGGAGCAAATGTTTCAGCAAAGTCAATCCCTTCAACTTGAGTGTACCCTTGAGCAACAAGACGAGCTTTGTTTCTGACAACTTGACCATGCTCATCTTGCTTGTTGCGATATATCCATTTGGTGCCTATTATATTGTGCTTGCGAGGATCAGGACGCTTAACCAGTTCCCATACATTATTCATCTCAAACTGTTGAAGCTCTTCTTGCATAGCTTGAATCCATTCAGGTTCCATGAAGGCTTCTTCAACTTTCTTGGGTTCAGATATTGAGACGAATGCGAAGTGCCCACAAAAATTTGCTAGCTGTGTTGCCCTCGAACGAGTGAGTGGACCTGGTGCATTGATGCTATCAATTATTCCCTCAATCTGTACTTCATTTGCAACACGAGGATGTACAGGACGAAGATTTTGCTCTTGCCGATCATTGTCATCGTTAGAAGGATTGTCTTCAGGCTGAGCATTGTCTTCAGTTTGATCAGGTGCGGAGATGATAAGTTCCTCTTTAGGCTGAGATTCAGATGGTATGATTTCTCCAGTTCCCACAAGTTTGATTGATTCACTGGATGGAACTTCATCTAGCACGTTTGGCAGGTGCTCTCTTTGTGAGCCGTTAGTCTCATCGAACCGCACATCCACTGTTTCAACCACTATATAGTGAAAAAGGTTGAAGACTCTGTAGGAGTGCAAATCCTTTCCATATCCAAGCATAAAACCCTCATGTGCTTTTGGTGCAAATTTTGAAGTGTGATGTGGATCCTTCGACAGCACCTGGCACCAAATACTTTGAAGTAACTG
The DNA here is from genome assembly GCF_002162155.2 of Triticum dicoccoides. Lineage (NCBI taxonomy): Eukaryota > Viridiplantae > Streptophyta > Magnoliopsida > Poales > Poaceae > Triticum > Triticum dicoccoides. The sequence continues at coordinate 238,124,826 of NC_041386.1, read as the reverse complement.
ACATTTGGCTTCTTGCCAGTAAGGAACTCATAGGATGTCTTGTTGAGAAGCTTGTGAAGATAAACACGGTTGATGATATGGCATGCAGTAGCAATGGCTTCAGGCCAGAACATTCTTGGAGTCTTCTATTCATCAAGCATCGTCCGGGCCATCTCAATAAGTGTTCTGTTCTTGCGTTCCACGATGCCATTCTGCTGCGGTGTGTACGGAGCTGAGAATTCATGTGTAATGCCGAAAGTATCATGATAAGTGTCTAGACCAGTGTTCTTGAATTCAGTGCCATTGTCACTTCTGATGTGCTTGATCTTGACGCCATAGTTGTTCATGGCTCGATTGGCGAAGCGTCTGAAGACATCCTGCACTTCAGTCTTGTAGAGGATTATATGCACCCAAGTATATCTTGAATAATCATCAACAATGACAAAGCCATAGAGACAAGCAGTAGTAGTAAGAGTTGAGTAATGAGTGGGACCAAAAAGGTCCATGTCGAGCAGTTCGAAGGGTTGAGTCGTTGTCATGATTGTCTTCGAGGGATGCTTGGCCCTCGTCATCTTTCCTGCTTCACTGGCACCGCATAAGTGATCCTTCTTGAACTTGATGCCCTCGATGCCTATGACATGCTTCTTCCTTGCAAGGGTGTGGAGGTTCCTCATGCCAGCATGCCCTAGACTCCGATGCCAGAGCCAGCATTCAGAAGCTTTTGCTAGAAGACATACGGCGAGTTGTGGTCCTGCTGAGAAATCTACCATGTAAAAATCATCTTTCCGATACCCTTCAAACACTAGAGACTTGTCAGATTCCATTAGAACAAGGCAACGATATTTTCCAAACATCACAATCATGTTTAATTCGCAAAGCATTGAGACAGAGATTAAGTTGAAACCAAGGGATTCAACAAGCATGCCTTTTCCATGTGTTGATCCTTTGAGATTGCACCTCTACCTAGACCCAATGCCTTGCTTTTACTAGTGTCGGCAAATGTGATGTGACTTTTGTCAGAAGGACATAAGGTTGAGTCCATGAGAAGGCTTCGCTTGCAATCATGTGATTAGTACACCCACTATCAATAATCCATTCTGAAGCAGCTGGTGTCGTACCCTACAATGCAGTTAGGGGGATAGGCTTCATGAAGAGAATTGTGAAGCATAAACATTTGACGAGCAAGTGGATTATGAAAGCTTAGATCGAGGTTAGGACTGATAGGGCAAGTGGAAAGGGACTCGGGAACAAAATACATAATAAGACCATTTGGGCATTTGATCTTGCGCCCTACAAGATGTTTAAGGTCCCCAGAAATGGCTTCAGACGATTTTGGTTTTCGGCTGGAGACCTTTCCCTGCAAAAGAGAGTTAATGTCAGGACCCCGACTCGATGTCACATCGATCTAGCTGGTAACACCTCATATCACTTTGCGGCCTCACGCACGGTATCCCCACGGGTGTCGTCTTACCTTTTCCCGGGACCGTTTGCGCCTTTTGGCTCACGTATATGATAGTGTCGCTAGCATCCATATGATAAAGAGCCCGGGCTGACATGACTAGTCGTAAACCCAAAGTGGCACAGACTTACAGGGACAGGCATCCATGACCCAGCTTCGAACGTGTCGGTCATCAGCAAGTGGGTCCGGGCTGTAGCACTGGGCTAGCAGGACTTCGGTAAACCGGGCTGTAGCGGGCTAACAGGACTCCGGTACTCAAAGCGTGACATTTCCCCGAAGGGACAGACACAGGAACGAAGAAGGACACATGCCGGCCAGCCTAAGTGTTCCAGAGCAGTAGCAAGCTACCATGGCTCAGCGGTAACACTAGGAGACATTTCCCGGTAAGAGATGCTACTAAAGATAAACAACTAGATAGTCAGATCCCACACATACCAAGCATTTCAATCATACACACAATATGCTCGATATGTGCAAATACAACGAAGCATCACAACATGACTCTATGACACAAGTACTTTATTTAAGGCTCAGTGAGCCATACATAACATACACAAAGGTACGGGTCTCACGACCCCACATACAGGTCATACAGTCATACAAACCAGCAGCGGAAGTAACTTGTCTGAGTACAGACAACTAGTAAAATAAAAGAGGCTTGGAAAGCCTAGCTATACTACGTGGTCCTTCACAATCTCAGGGTCACCACCTGGGTCTTTAGCCTACTCGTTGATGTCAACGTCTACATAGAACCCATCAGAAGGGGTTGCAGCGTCTTCTGTAAAAATGTAGATTATAGCAACATGAGTACAAAGGTACCCAGCAAGACTTACATCAGATCCTACATACATGCATAGTATCAAGAAGGGTTGGTGGAGTTATTGCAGCAAGCCAGCTTTGACTCTTGGCTAGGCTATCCTACGATACTCCAACTGAAATGGTTTTGCGCACACGAGTCCACTACTCACCACTTCAATACACTACCGAGGATCCACCTCCGTCTTCCTACGGAAGAGCCATCCTCGGCACTCACACTTATCTTGAGGCTTTTAGTAGTTTCCATTTACTTGTCTATGAACTGTATAGGCAACCAAGTAGTCCTTTACCGCGGACGCGGCTATTCGAATAGATCATGTTAACCCTGCAGGGGGGTACTTCTTCATACACGCTCTCACCACTTACCGTCGTTTACACGACATGTACTCGGCAACCTTCAAGCGGAAGCCCAACGTGGGTGTCGGCCACGACCTACCTAATCACCTAAGCCTCCAGTCCAGGTTTATCGCCTATTCAGGTTCCATCCGCAGGGAGTCCGGCCGAGGTTTCCCATACGGCCCCGAACGATGTGAACAGGGTTCCCGAGATACCTAACGGGTAGTCGGTACACCCGGCCACGTACCTACCGCATCACAGCCCACCCCTACGGTCAGCGCTGTCCACGGCCTCCAGTAGGCTACAAACACCAGAAACTACTTGCAACTCCTGGACGGAGAACTAGGGTGAATAAGAAGCCGAGAGGGTCCATTGGTTTCGGGCCCAATGCATGGTAGTAGCTGATTCTTAAATCACACATACAGATCTCAGTGCTTAAGGTCGGCTTCAATGAAACAACCCACCATGTACTCCTACATGGCCTCTCCTCGATACCTTTACCAAATCGTGTTCACCACACCACTCTCATTACCGACATAATCATTTCACTCCAGCCCATCACCCCGATGAACCAGACCTGACACGACTCTAAGCATAGCAGGCATAGCAAGGTAGGAACAACACATACATATGGCTCAAGCAACTCCTACACATGCTAGTGGGTTTCATCTAGTTACTGTGGCAATGACAGGTCATGCAGAGGAAATGGGTTCAACTACCGTAGCACACAGCAGTTTGAATCGCGTTGTCTTAATGCAGTAAAAGAGAGCAGGAGCGAGAACATGGGATTGTATCGATATGATCAAATGGTTGGTTGCTTGCCTGATGGTTCGATGCACTGATATGGTTCTTCGTTAGGGTAATCACGGTACTCCTCGGGGGCAGAACCTGTCGCAAAGAACATCGATACACAACCATCACCAAACAATGTGCAACAATATGATGCATGCATGAAACATGGCAAAATGAGTGTATTGGGCTAATGCAACTAAAACCAGAAGGGTTTGAACAAATTTGAATCAAGGATTCAAATTTCAAATTCAAATATGGCCTTTTAAAGTGCTTTTCCTTGTTCTGCTTAAAACATCAATTTAACTTGTTTGATCATGCATGAAAATAGTACAGATGGATGGATTGGATTTTTCTGATCATTTTTCATATATAATTTGTCCAATTTGGAGTTACAGAATAAAAGTTATGAATTTTTGAAGTTTAAATAATATTCTGGAATTTCCTGATTTAAATTAAATCCAGAAAATCAATTACTGCGTCAGCCTGACGTCAGTGTGACGTCAGCAGGTCAACGGAACTGGTCCAGGTCAAACCTGACAGTGGGTCCCGCATGTCAGGGTGATTATTTTAATTGAAATTTAATTAAAACTAATCCTGTTTAATTAACAGGGCTGGGCCCCACCTGTCATTGACTCAGGGGAGTCAACCAGGGCCCACCCGTGGTCAAAGTCAAAGTCGGCTGCCGGCGTTTAGCCGCCGGCGAGCCCGACGCGGCGGCGGGAGTGGTTTTGGCCATTTCGGCCACCAGAGGGGCCGCGGAGACCACCGGAGTGGAGCTGAGGACAAACCGCAGCTCTTGGCGGAGTCCGTTGGGGTCGGGGTGGCCGGAGTCGACGGCGGCGAGCTCGGCTGCGGCCGCCGGGGTTCGGTCGTGCACGGGAACGGGGTTGGAGCTCGAAGTCGAGCGAAGCGAGGCGCTAGGGATGCTCTACGGGGTCTTGCGAACTCGTTGGACTCGCCGGGGTGACCAAATGGTCACCGGAGCTGCGTCGACGGCGAGCTCGGCGACGGCGGAGGTTCGGCCGTGGTGGGGAGGAGGCTACGGTGGGGAAACGAGGGGGAGGAGAGGGGGAAACGGTGGCGTAGCTCACCGCGGTTGCAGTGGGCGTCGAAGTGGGCTCGGGGACGCGCTGGAGACGGCGAATCGACGGCGACGGTGGTCGGAGCCCGAAGAGGGGAACGGCGACGTGGCGGCGATGCAGGGCTTCCGGGGAGCTGTGGAGCGGTGGGGAGGAAGAGGGAGTCGAGGCGGAGCTCCTGAGCTAGTCGGGGAAGCGAGGGGTGGTCGGAGACGGCGGCTATGGCGAACGGCGGCGACGGTGGTGTTCGGCCGTGAGAGAGAGAGAGAGAGCAGCACGGGAGAGAGAGGGGGATAAGGCCAGGGGATCGGGGCGGCACCGAGAAGAAGCGCCGCGGCGTCGCGCTGGCGGGGGAGGCAGGCAGACGGGCTGGTGGCGTGGCGCTCCGGCCGTGCGCGCGTGCCGGCCACACGCCTGGCCGACTGGCGCCAGGAGGACGACGGCGGTGGTGGGCTGGGCTGGCTTGCTGGGCCGGCCAGCTGGCTGGGCCGCACAGGGAAGTTTTTCCCCTTTTTTTTCTGTTTCTGTTTTTATTTAATATATCTGCAACTTTGTTGAATTTAATAAAATACCTAGGCAACTTCAAAAATCACCAAATCACTCCTGGTCCATAGTTGGATTATTTCCAACATGAATCATTTTAGTTTGGAGATATTTGAGCATTTAAATATTTTATATTATTTTAAATGCCCAAATTCAAATATTTATGATTTAAATCAAAAACCCTAGGATGGCCTAGGAAAATGTGCACCACTTTTGGCAGAGGTTCTGAACCAAGGCAAAAATGATGGGCATTTTAGAAGGGCATTTCAGGTTCATTGAAAAATTATTTTAGTAACCCTAGTTGGTTTCAGAGGGGACTGGGGGTTCTGTCATCCCCATTTCAAGTTTCTGATGAAAGAGTAAACATGATGCAACACTCTAATGCATGACTAGCTAGGTTGTGACAACTCACCCCCACTCAAAAGAATCTCGTCCCGAGATTTGGGTTCCTCCGAGAAGAAGGCGGGATATTCAAGTCGAAGACGATCCTCCCTTTCCCAAGTTGCTTCATCCTCAGAATGGTGCGACCATTGAACCTTGAGAAACTTGATATTATGACATCGCGTGGTACGTTCGGCCTGATCGAGGATACGAATGGGGTACTCTCGATATGTAAGATCATCTTAGAGATCAAGCGTTTCGTGGTCCACTTCACGGATAGGATCCGAGAAGCAACGCCTGAGTTGGGAAACGTGGAACACATCGTGGACTCTGGAGAGATGCGGAGGTAGTTCCAACTGGTAGGCAACTTCTCCTCGTTTGGCGAGAATGCGAAAAGGTCCAATGTAACGAGGAGCCAATTTGCCTTTGATACCGAAACGATGGGTTCCCTTCAGAGGGGTGACCCGAAGATAAGCCTTCTCGTCAACCTCGAAAGTCATAGCCTTATGTTTTCGGTCATATTGACTCTTTTGACGAGATTGGGCTGTTTTCAACTTTTCACGAACGATACGAACTTGTTCTTCTGCTTCCTGAATCATGTCCGGGCCAAAGAATTTTCTTTCCCCGGTCTCTGACCAGTTAAGGGGTGTTCGACATCGTCGTACATAGAGAACTTCAAAAGGGGCTTTACCCAAGCTAGATTGATAGTTGTTGTTGTAAGCGAATTCGGCAAATGGAAGGCACTTCTCCCAGTCCATTCCGAATGAGATAACAGAGGCTCGAAGCATGTCTTCTAGAATTTGGTTGACGCGTTCCACTTGACCACTCGACTGAGGGTGGAAAGCGGTGCTAAAGGAAAGACGGGTTCCCATAGCATTTTGGAAACTTTCCCAAAATCGAGAGGTGAAAAGACTTCCTCGATCCGAGTTAATTTCCAAAGGAACACCATGGAGAGACACTATTCGGGAGATGTACAATTCTGCCAGCTGACTAGCGGTTATACTCTCACGAACAGGTAAGAAGTGGGCTACTTTGGAAAGACGATCGACCACGACGAAAATAGCATTATTCCCTCTCTTGGTCCTGGGAAACCCGGTAATGAAATCTATACCAATTTTATCCCATTTCCATTCAGGAATAGCTAAGGGTTGAAGGGTGCCAGCAGGCCGTTGATGCTCTGCTTTTACACGACGACAGACGTCGCAATTTGCAATATACTGAGCAATTTCTCTCTTCATCCTAGTCCACCAGAACCTCTGGTGTAGGTCCTGATACATCTTAGTACTACCGGGATGAATAGTGAGAGGAGATTCATGAGCTTCCTTAAGGATTAATCGCCTTAGGTTGCGCACTTTGGGAACTACTAGTCGATTCCCGAAGTATACGACTCCTTGATCATTAATGGAGAAACAATCCGCAATTCCTTTCTGAATGTTCCTCTTGACGCGGGAGATTCCCGGATCTACCTTCTGTGCTTTGATAATTTGATCCGTAAGGGTAGGTTTTGCCACCAAGGTGGAGAGAAAACCTTGAGGAACAATGTGAAGGTTAAGCTTCCGAAATTCCTCATGGAGAAGCGGTTGACTTTGTTGTAACATCAGGTTGTTACAATAAGATTTATGACTTAGCGCATCAGCCATGACGTTGGCTTTCCCTGGGGTGTAGGTTATTCCTAAGTCGAAGTCGGTGATCAATTCAACCCAACGTCTCTGCCTGAGATTCAAATCCGGTTGGGTGAAAATATACTTCAGACTTTGGTGATCAGTGAGTATTTCGCAACGATTACCGAGGAGGTAATGTCGCCAGGTCTTAAGTGCATAGACTACGGCTGCAAGCTCTAGATCATGAGTAGGATAATTCTCCTCATGTGGGTGCAATTGCCGTGAAGCGTAGGCAATTACGTGTCGATCTTGCATGAGAATGCAACCTAGTCCTTGTCGCGAGGCGTCGCAGTAGATAACAAAGTCCTTGGAGAAGTCTGGCGGTACCAGCACGGGAGCAGAAGTCAGGCGTCTTTTCAGTTCCTGAAAGCTGTGCTCTCATTGTGGAGTCCATTCGAACTTCTTATCTTTCTTGAGGAGTTCGGTTAGAGGTTTGGCAACCTTGGAGAAGTTCTCGACAAAGCGACGACAATAGCTCGCTAAGCCTAGAAAACTCCGAACTTGCTTGACTGATTCAGGTGGAGTCCAGTTAAGGACGGCTTGAACTCGCTCAGGGTTAACAGCAATACCTTTACCAGATATTACATGACACAGATAGGTCACTTATGACAACCAGAATTCACATTTAGAAAATTTGGCATAAAGGCGATGCTCTCGAAGTTTCTTCAACACTAGCCTTAGATGTTCGGCATGTTCTTCCTCGTTCTTGGAGTAGATGAGTATATCATCGAGATAAACTACGACGAATTTATCCAAATACTCCATGAAGATTGAGTTCATTAACCGAGAAAAGGTGGCTGGAGCGTTGGTTAAACCGAAGGACATGACGGTGTACTCGTATTGGCCATAACGAGTAACAAAGGCCGTTTTAGGAATGTCCCCGTTTCTGATTTTGATTTGATGGTAGCCCAACCTCAAATCCATCTTGGAGAAGACTGAGGATCCAGCGAGCTGATCATACAGGTCGTTGATCCTGGGAAGCGGGTATTTGTTCTTGATTGTGACCAAGTTGACAGGTCGGTAATCTACAACCATCCGGTCCGTACCATCCTTCTTCTTGACGAATAGGACGGGGCAAGCCCACGGAGATGAGCTAGGTCGGATGAAACCCTTTTTCAAGGACTCATCGAGTTGTTTCTTAAGCTCGGCTAGTTCTAGGGGTGCCATCTTATAGGGTCTTCTAGCAATCGGAACGGTTCCTGGAATGAGGTCTATTACGAACTCAACATCCCTGTCAGGTGGAACACCTGGCAATTCCTCTGGAAAGACATCCGGGAAGTCACGGACTACCGGAACGTCTTCAAGGTCTGGCAAAGGGCTGGCGTTAAGAGAATATAATTGTCGCTTGGCTATTCGGGTCAAGACATTGACTATCTTCCCCGAAGGATGGGTGAGTTGAACAGTCCTAGAGAAGCAATCAATTTGGGCATGATGAGCTGACATCCAGTCCATACCCAGAATGATATTAATATCTGAAGATTTAAGGGCTATCAAAGACGCAAGGAAAACAAGTCTGTCGACTTGGATCTCATTTCCATAACTTACCCTAGAGGTCTGCCATCTAGACCCAGGGGTAGAGATTTCCATAGTGGATGGCATGTCACAGAATGCAACATTATGCAAACGAGCATAATTTTCAGATATAAAGGAATGAGAGGCTCCTGTATCGAAAAGGACAGATGCCGGGTGGCAATTAACAAGAAGCATACCGAGAACGACGTTGGGATCCTCTTGAGCTTCTTCGGCAGAGACACAGTTGACATGGCCACGTGAAGCAGTGACCGGCTTGGCGTGGAATACTTTTCCTGTCGGCTTGCCACGGCCAACAGCTTTAGCAGATTGATTGGGGTGGGTCTGGGGGCATTCGCGCATATAGTGACCAGATTCCCCACACTTGAAACAAGTCACGGAACTGGTACGTGGAGGAACATTATTGGTTGGACCCCCATAGGGCTTGGCTGGAGCAGACTGTTGTACAGGGCGAGGCGCCTGGAAAGATGGCCTCGGTGTGAACCTGGGTGGCAGGGCGGTGTTGGGCACCCACACGTGGCGCTTCTGAGGACCAGCACCGGATGAGGAACCCGTGTCACGTCCATGCTTGCGTGTTGCGTCATAGTCAGTCTGACCAGTTTCAGCACTGATGGCTTTGTTGACAAGTTTCGAAAAAGATGTGCACTCATGCAGACGGAGGTCGCGGCGAAACTCAGGACTAAGGCCCTTACGGAACCTTGCTTGCTTCTTGGCGTCAGTAGAAACTTCCTCAGTTGCATATCGGGCGAGATTACCAAACTCCCTGCTATAGGCATCCACAGAAAGTCGGGCTTGGGTGAAACTGCAAAATTCTTCACGTTTACGGTCCATGAGACCCTCCGGAATGTGATGTTCACGGAAAGCCTCGCTGAATTCAGCCCAAGTAGTGACATGGCCCGCTGGGCGCATAGCTCCATAATTCTCCCACCATAGACTGGCGGGGCCTTCAAGATGATATGCAGCAAAGGTGACCTTGTCAGCCTCCGCTACCAGCGCGGAACGCAGTTTGTGAGAGATACTGCGAAGCCAGTCATCAGCGTCGAGAGGCTCGACGGAGTGGTGGAACGTGGGTGGATGCAATTTGATAAAATCACTGAGTGACACCACGTTAGCCCTCTGATGGTGTGCTGTATTCTGTTCAATACGCTCCAACAAACGGTTTGTCTCCCGCTTGTTTCTCTCAGCTTCCATCATCACCTCGGCTAGTGAAGGAGGATGAGGCAGATTTTCATTCCTGGCTTCACTGCCTTCGGCCTGCTCTTGGGAAGCAGGGTTAGCGCGCGTGTTGACCATCCTAGGTAAACAAGACAATGATTTAGTCAGGATGGTAAAATTCCGACATAGGATATAGAATGTAAGGAATAACTCGAAATGCAAGATGATCATCCGTATGACATGGTAGATACAGAAACTGCTTCTTTTATTCCATCGTCATACACACCATACAGGGTTTGGTACAAGACCAAACAAAGTACTATTACGGTGAAAGAGGATTACATCTCATCGGAGGCATTCCAAGCTCTTATACATTATTTTTCTACATCTCCGGAAGAGTACAAACTAGGTCATATCCCACGAGTCACGCGGGACGATAGAGGACACAGCTAGTGCGAACTAGTGATACTACCACTAACTCAGACCGATCCGTAGTAGTCCTCGTAGAAGTCGCCTCCATAGCCTGGAAGTTCAACATGATCATCCGGAAACAAACGGTCTCGCGGAGCTTGTGGTCCATAGGGGCTAGGATGAGGCCTTGGACCAACAAACGGTGGCCTGCGGGGACCGCGAGGTGGGGTGATGCCTCCTACATCACGCCAAACCATCACGTCTGGCAGAGCAGATCTCACAGGATAGAGATCGCGCATATCTGAATATCCAGCTTGCACCGCCGGTGCGAACCGAGTCAAAGTGGCCCAGTGGTCAGCACGGGTATTGAAGAGCTCTAACCTCAAGGCCCGATTTTCACGGTCCTTATCCTCGAGCATCTCAGCAGTGGTGCGAGTCCGTGAATCCTCCTGAGTGGGATCAGCATAGATAGCCTGGAGATACCCTTGTGCTCCCGGAAGTGATCCTGGCATATACCGGAAATCAGAGTCCCGAAATAACCCAGATCTGACTCGCATAATGGTCATCATAGAGTAGGCGGCGTCCTGCACAGCCATCTCAATAGTAACCCCGAGTCCATAGGAGCAGTGAAGAGGCTCGGTGGATCCAGGATAAGATGGAAATATCCTGACAGTGCAGAGATACTGGCTTTGATTAAAGTCTCGGAATTGCTCTTCGACCGTGTACTCGGGATACCAGCGATATCCAGCCTTAGTCATTACCCTGACCAACTTAGCAGTATGGCCGGGTACATCTAGGCATCGAGTCAGGCGAACCACTTGATTGAGGTCGCGAGTGGCCATCTGAAAGCACAATCATAATGCAAAGGCATTAGAATTTCTAGCAAAATTTCGGCAGCATAACAGCTGTAAATGCTCAAAAAGGATTTGAGACATTTGACAAAGGATTTCGTACACACTCAACATCACCATATCAAAGTTCTGAAACCATTCTGGCAACATAATGTGGTAGTAGAACTGAACTAGGCTGGTAACCATCAAACTTATAAGGTACTACTGATTAGTAACTCGTGATCCTGATAGAGAGAACAGATCCTAATTCCTTAACCCCCGGTGGAAGAATGGACTGACTCAGATCAGAAAGTCATAAGGTATAAGGAGTAAAAAGAGCCTTACGTTCCAACACACAAACAATTCCCCTACATATAACTAAAGAATTTCTAGACTCAACATCGACCAGTTTGGCTTGGAGAACCTACAGGCAGTCCGGCTCTGATGCCAACGCTGTCAGGACCCCGACTCCATGTCACATCGATCTAGCTGGTAACACCTCATATCACTTTGCGGCCTCACGCACGGTATCCCCACGGGTGTCGTCTTACCTTTTCCCGGGACCGTTTGCGCCTTTTGGCTCACGTATATGATAGTGTCGCTAGCATCCATATGATAAAGAGCCCGGGCTGACATGACTAGTCGTAAACCCAAAGTGGCACAGACTTACAGGGACAGGCATCCATGACCCAGCTTCGAACGTGTCGGTCATCAGCAAGTGGGTCCGGGCTGTAGCACTGGGCTAGCAGGACTCCGGTAAACCGGGCTGTAGCGGGCTAACAGGACTCCGGTACTCAAAGCGTGACATTTCCCCGAAGGGACAGACACAGGAACGAAGAAGGACACATGCCGGCCAGCCTAAGTGTTCCAGAGCAGTAGCAAGCTACCATGGCTCAGCGGTAACACTAGGAGACATTTCCCGGTAAAAGAGGCTACTAAAGATAAACAACTAGATAGTCAGATCCCACACATACCAAGCATTTCAATCATACACACAATATGCTCGATATGTGCAAATACAACGAAGCATCACAACATGACTCTATGACACAAGTACTTTATTTAAGGCTCAGTGAGCCATACATAACATACACAAAGGTACGGGTCTCACGACCCCACATACAAGTCATACAGTCATACAAACCAGCAGCGGAAGTAACTTGTCTGAGTACAGACAACTAGTAAAATAAAAGAGGCTTGGAAAGCCTAGCTATACTACGTGGTCCTTCACAAGCTCAGGGTCACCACCTGGGTCTTTAGCCTACTCGTTGATGTCAACGTCTACATAGAACCCATCAGAAGGGGTTGGAGCATCTTCTGTAAAAATGTAGATTATAGCAACATGAGTACAAAGGTACCCAGCAAGACTTACATCAGATCCTACATACATGCATAGTATCAAGAAGGGTTGGTGGAGTTATTGCAGCAAGCCAGCTTTGACTCTTGGCTAGGCTATCCTACGATACTCCAACTGAAATGGTTTTGCGCACACGAGTCCACTACTCACCACTTCAATACACTACCGAGGATCCACCTCCGTCTTCCTACGGAAGAGCCATCCTCGGCACTCACACTTATCTTGAGGCTTTTAGTAGTTTCCATTTACTTGTCTATGAACTGTATAGGCAACCAAGTAGTCCTTTACCGCGGACGCGGCTATTCGAATAGATCATGTTAACCCTGCAGGGGGGTACTTCTTCATACACGCTCTCACCACTTACCGTCGTTTACACGACATGTACTCGGCAACCTTCAAGCGGAAGCCCAACGTGGGTGTCGGCCACGACCTACCTAATCACCTAAGCCTCCAGTCCAGGTTTATCGCCTATTCAGGTTCCATCCACAGGGAGTCCGGCCGAGGTTTCCCATACGGCCCCGAACGATGTGAACAGGGTTCCCGAGATACCTAACGGGTATTCGGTACACCCGGCCACGTACCTACCGCATCACAGCCCACCCCTACGGTCAGCGCTGTCCACGGCCTCCAGTAGGCTACAAACACCAGAAACTACTTGCAACTCCTGGACGGAGAACTAGGGTGAATAAGAAGCCGAGAGGGTCCATTGGTTTCGGGCCCAATGCATGGTAGTAGCTGATTCTTAAATCACACATACAGATCTCAGTGCTTAAGGTCGGCTTCAATGAAACAACCCACCATGTACTCCTACATGGCCTCTCATCGATACCTTTACCAAATCGTGTTCACCACACCACTCTCATTACTGACATAATCATTTCACTCCAGCCCATCACCCCGATGAACCAGACCTGACACGACTCTAAGCATAGCAGGCATAGCAAGGTAGGAACAACACATACATATGGCTCAAGCAACTCCTACACATGCTAGTGGGTTTCATCTAGTTACTGTGGCAATGACAGGTCATGCAGAGGAAATGGGTTCAACTACCGTAGCACACAGCAGTTTGAATCGCGTTGTCTTAATGCAGTAAAAGAGAGCAGGAGCGAGAACATGGGATTGTATCGATATGATCAAATGGTTGGTTGCTTGCCTGATGGTTCGATGCACTGATATGGTTCTTCGTTAGGGTAATCACGGTACTCCTCGGGGGCAGAACCTGTCGCAAAGGACATCGATACACAACCATCACCAAACAATGTGCAACAATATGATGCATGCATGAAACATGGCAAAATGAGTGTATTGGGCTAATGCAACTAAAACCAGAAGGGTTTGAACAAATTTGAATCAAGGATTCAAATTTCAAATTCAAATATGGCCTTTTAAAGTGCTTTTCCTTGTTCTGCTTAAAACATCAATTTAACTTGTTTGATCATGCATGAAAATAGTACAGATGGATGGATTGGATTTTTCTGATCATTTTTCATATATAATTTGTCCAATTTGGAGTTACAGAATAAAAGTTATGAATTTTTGAAGTTTAAATAATATTCTGGAATTTCCTGATTTAAATTAAATCCAGAAAATCAATTACTGCGTCAGCCTGACGTCAGTGTGACGTCAGCAGGTCAAAGGAACTGGTCCAGGTCAAACCTGACAGTGGGTCCCGCATGTCAGGGTGATTATTTTAATTAAAATTTAATTAAAACTAATCCTGTTTAATTAACAGGGCTGGGCCCCACCTGTCATTGACTCAGGGGAGTCAACCAGGGCCCACCCGTGGTCAAAGTCAAAGTCGGCTGCCGGCGTTTAGCCGCCGGCGAGCCCGACGCGGCGGCGGGAGTGGTTTTGGCCATTTCGGCCACCAGAGGGGCCGCGGAGACCACCGGAGTGGAGCTGAGGACAAACCGCAGCTCTTGGCGGAGTCCGTTGGGGTCGGGGTGGCCGGAGTCGACGGCGGCGAGCTCGGCTGCGGCCGCCGGGGTTCGGTCGTGCACGGGAACGGGGTTGGAGCTCGAAGTCGAGCGAAGCGAGGCGCTAGGGATGCTCTACGGGGTCTTGCGAACTCGTTGGACTCGCCGGGGTGACCAAATGGTCACCGGAGCTGCGTCGACGGCGAGCTCGGTGACGGCGGAGGTTCGGCCGTGGTGGGGAGGAGGCTACGGTGGGGAAACGAGGGGGAGGAGAGGGGGAAACGGTGGCGTAGCTCACCGCGGTTGCAGTGGGCGTCGAAGTGGGCTCGGGGACGCGCTGGAGACGGCGAATCGACGGCGACGGTGGTCGGAGCCCGAAGAGGGGAACGGCGACGTGGCGGCGATGCAGGGCTTCCGGGGAGCTGTGGAGCGGTGGGGAGGAAGAGGGAGTCGAGGCGGAGCTCCTGAGCTAGTCGGGGAAGCGAGGGGTGGTCGGAGACGGCGGCTATGGCGAACGGCGGCGACGGTGGTGTTCGGCCGTGAGAGAGAGAGAGAGAGCAGCACGGGAGAGAGAGGGGGATAAGGCCAGGGGATCGGGGCGGCACCGAGAAGAAGCGCCGCGGCGTCGCGCTGGCGGGGGAGGCAGGCAGACGGGCTGGTGGCGTGGCGCTCCGGCCGTGCGCGCGTGCCGGCCACACGCCTGGCCGACTGGCGCCAGGAGGACGACGGCGGTGGTGGGCTGGGCTGGCTTGCTGGGCCGGCCAGCTGGCTGGGCCGCACAGGGAAGTTTTTCCCCTTTTTTTTCTGTTTCTGTTTTTATTTAATATATCTGCAACTTTGTTGAATTTAATAAAATACCTAGGCAACTTCAAAAATCACCAAATCACTCCTGGTCCATAGTTGGATTATTTCCAACATGAATCATTTTAGTTTGGAGATATTTGAGCATTTAAATATTTTATATTATTTTAAATGCCCAAATTCAAATATTTATGATTTAAATCAAAAACCCTAGGATGGCCTAGGAAAATGTGCACCACTTTTGGCAGAGGTTCTGAACCAAGGCAAAAATGATGGGCATTTTAGAAGGGCATTTCAGGTTCATTGAAAAATTATTTTAGTAACCCTAGTTGGTTTCAGAGGGGACTGGGGGTTCTGTCATCCCCATTTCAAGTTTCTGATGAAAGAGTAAACATGATGCAACACTCTAATGCATGACTAGCTAGGTTGTGACAGTTAAGCTTTCTTAGCCACCCACATCTTCAAGGGTGGATTCGAAGCAATGAGTCTAAGTGCAGCATCTGAGAACTTTGCCTTTGGAGCCCTAGCAAAAAGTCTTCCAGGTGGACAATAGTACACATAAGGATAAGCAGAATAGTTTTTGGTCTTATGAACATGGCGGTTTGATGAAACGCGCTCATATTCATAGGCCTGAGTAAGGTTTCCGTGCAAAACATTTGCGTTAGTGCGACTCAGGTGAGTCCTCTGTCTGTATGAAGCCTTTGGACCATATGAAGCCTGTGGTCTTGGGTTTGTCTTCTTCACTTGTGGTGTCATGACGACGTTCACAGGAAGATTCTCCAAACACCTTTTCGGCACCCAGACTTTCTTCATAGTCGGTCCATTCCTGCAGTTACTACCAATATACCTGGCAAACACTTCACCATTCTGATTCTTAAATAGTTTGTAGTTTGCATCAAAGGATTCATCAATAACAATGGGATTAACACAAGTGAAGCCAGATAGGGTGGATGGATCCGCTGAAGGATCCTTTGCAGCAACCCATGTGGTTTTGGGGTACTGCTCAGGTTTCCAGTAAGAGCCATCAGCATTCATTTTCCTTTCGAACCCAACACCCTCTTTCCTAGGGTTTCGGTTCAGGATCTGCCTTTTGAGGACATCACATAGTGTCTGATGCCCTTTGAGACTTTTGTACATCCCTGTTTCAAGCAATGTCTTCAACCTAGCATTCTCATCAGCAATAGCAGTGGTATCCTCAGCAGATGGGTTAGTTACCACATCAACAGTTGAAGATATTGCAATAGTAGCAGCAGTAGAACACCCAGCAACAGAAGTAGCGTTGTCATGCTCGATGCATTTAAGACATGGTGTTTCAAATCCTTCCTGAGCTGAACTGATCTGTTCGGCGTGAAGTGACTCTTTTTCCTTTTGAAGATCTTCATGAGCCGCTCTCAATTTCTCAAGATCTTGCTTCCTTTGAAGATAATCATAGGAAAGCTTTTCATGAGTTGTTGAGAGCGTTTCATGACGACTTTCAAGTTCCTCATACTTAACATGAAGATTTTTTATGTCTTCAATTAAGGACTGAGATCGAGTCATTTCAGCGTCTAACAGATCATCGCTTTTGTCTAACAGTTTTTGAATATGTTCCATAGCTTTCTGTTGTTCAGTTGCAATTTTAGCAAGTGTTTTGTAGCTGGGTTTGGAACCACAATCAAAGTCATATTCACTAGATGTTTGATAGTGAGTAGTGCGTGTGTTTACCTTGGCACCGCGTGCCATGAAGCAGTAGGTAGGAGCAGCATAGTCCTTGTCATTTGCATCGGTGTCGGTGATGAAGTCATTGTCTTCAGTGTTGAAGATGGACTTGGCAATGTATGTTGTAGCCAGACTCGCAACGCCAGTGTCGGACTCCACCTCCGCCTCCTCAGAAGCGGACTCCTCCTCTAAATCCATTTCCTTGCCAACAAACGCACGTGCCTTACCAGATGAGCTCTTCTTGTGTGGTGAAGACTTTGAGGAAGACTTGGAAGAAGACTTTGAGTATTTCTTCTTCTTCTTGTCGTTAGAGTCATACTCCTTGCTCTTCTTCTTCTTGTTGTTGTTCTCATTGTCCCACTACGGACACTCAGAGATGTAGTGGCCAGGTTTCTTGCACTTGTGGCATGTTCTCTTCTTGTAGTCATGAGCAGAGGCTTCATCATTCCTTGAGCTTGATCGTGAAGACTTTCTGAAGCCTTTCATCTTGGTGAATTTTTGGAACTTCTTCACAAGCATAGCAAGCTCTTTCCAATGTCTTCGGGATCATCAGAACTGCTATCAGATTCTTCTTCAGATGAGGAGACAGCTTTTGCCTTCAAGGCACGAGTTCGCCCATAGTTGGGACCGTAGATGTCTCTTTTCTCAGAAAGCTGAAACTCGTGTGTGTTGAGCCTCTCAAGAATGTCAGACGGATCGAGCGTCTTGAAGTCAGGACATTCTTGAATCATCAGGGCTAGGGTGTCAAATGAGCTGTCAAGTGATCTCAGGAGTGTCTTGATGACTTCATGCTTGGTGATCTCAGTGGCGCCCAGAGCTTGAAGCTCATTTGTGATGTCAGTGAGTCGATCAAACATGAGCTGGACATTCTCATTGTCATTTCTCTTGAAGCAGTTGAAGAGGTTGCGAAGGACACTGATTCTCTGATCTCTCTGGGTTGAGACGCCTTCATTGACCTTGGAGAGCTAGTCCCAGACTAGCTTAGATGTTTCCCAAGCACTCACGCGGCCATACTATCCTTTGGTCAGATGACCACAGGTGATGTTCTTGGCAGTGGAGTCCAGTTGAACGAACTTCTTGACATCAGCAGCGGTGACACCTTCACCAGCCTTGGGAACGCCATTCTTGATGACATACCATAGGTCGACATCAATGGCTTCAAGATGCATGCGCATCTTATTCTTCTAGTAGGGATATTCAGTTCCATCGAAGACGGGGCATGCAGCGGAGACTTTAATTATCCGTGCAGTCGACATAGCTAAAACTCCAGGTGGTTAAACCGAATCACACAGAACAAGGGAGTACCTTGCTCTGATACGAATTGGAAGTGCGTTATATCGATTAGAGGGGGGTGAATAGGCGATTTTTATGAAAGTCTTCAAAACAGGGGAGTTTTGAAGACAAACGATAGAAATGAACCTATAACCATGCAGTGGAAGGTAGACTACCCTAGACAAGCCATAGTCAAGTATTCAATGAAGTGAAAGCACAAAGACTAACAGCAGCTAGGCAGTACGGATCAGGATGGAAGATAATATGAAACCAATCTGAACAAACAGTCACACAGTGAAGACAAATGGACAATGCAAATAGGCAATGACTTCACAAGGACCAACTGTAAATAAAGAGATGGGAAGGATAGAACCAGTGAGCTTGGTGAAGACAAAGGTTTGGTAGACCAGTTCCAACTGCGGTGACAGTTGTACGTCTGGTTAGGGCGGCTAGGTATTTAAACCTGAGGACACCCCGTCCCGAACACGCAGCTCAGGACACTCAGTCCTCACTGTATTCCCCTTGAGCTAAGGTCACACAGACCTCGCCCAATCACTCTGGTAAGTCTTCAAGGTGGACTTCCAAACCTTCACAGACTTCGTTCACCGGCGATCCACAATGCCTCTTGGATGCTCAGAACGCGACGCCTAACCGGCTGGAGGATTCACAGTCCTCAAGTGTAATAAGTATTTAGATCACACAGACAGGAAGACTTCAGTGATGCCTAACACTCTTTGGCTCTGGGTGGTTAGGGCTTTATCCTCGCAAGGAATTCTCTCTCAAAGGCTTCGAGGTGGGTTGCTCTCAAACGACAAAACCTGTAATCTAACTCTGAGCAGCCAACCGTTTATGGTTGTAGGGGGTGGGCTATTTATAGCCACTGGGCAACCCGACCTGGTTTGTCCGAAATGACCCTTGGTCACTAAGGAACTGACATGTGTTCCAACGGTCAGATTTCAAACACACACGGCAACTTTACTTGGACTACAAGCAAAGCTCACTTATCCAACTCTGGACAAGATTTGCTCTCATAGTCTTCACTCGAAGACATTGGATTTTGGTTAAGCATCACTTCATTCATTCTGACTGGTTCTCTTGGACCCCACTTAACAGTACGGTGGTTCCTATGACTCAACAAAGAAAAACACAGAACGACGAAACTGCTAAGTCTTCGCGCTCCATAGTCTTCACGCGATGTCTTCTCTTATCATAGTCTTCAATGTGAATGTCTTCACATACCGCCTCTGACTTCAATGTCTTCATACATTTTTAGGGGTCATCTCTGGTAGGAAAACCGAATCAATGAGGGACTTCTACCTGTGTTATCCTGCAATTCTCACAAACACATTAGTCCCTCAACTAGGTTTGTCGTCAATACTCCAAAACCAACTAGGGGTGGCACTAGATGCACTTACATCCCCACGTCGCCTCGGCAACTGCCCAGACTGACAAAAGACTGGTGCACGTCGCAGAACCATCATCACCCCACCGCACACACTCCTTCAGCTCCTTCTTCCTTCGGCAAACTTTCGCCTCCCTTGCCGGATCTCGCACCTGCTTCAATCCACATCGCCGCCATGCGCACTGGGCCGGTCCTCCATGGTCAACCTCAAGGGGCAGGATAAGGTCTGTCACACAATCACCGCCGACTCCAACGAGTTGAAGGCGATGAAGATCTGGCCCGCCTCAAGATCTCCAACCGATCTGGAGGCCATCAACATCCCTCTTCATCTCCACGCCATTTTCTTTGGCTTGCTAGCGCCGTTCTCGGATTTCTTCAACACCGTTCTTACACACTACCAAGTCCACCAGCTACATCTCAACCCCGGGTCCATCGTCATCCTCTCTGCCTTTAGGTTCTTGTGCGAGGCCTTCGTTGGCAGCACCTCGTCCATGTCCTTGCTCTGCCACTTGTTCTCCCTTCAAATAATCACTGGTGGGCAGCGCTCGGGGTGTGTGTGTCACTTCATGCGGTGGAGGTGACCACGGGCACTGGCATCGACACCGCTCTCCACCCGGACGCGGAGGGTTTTCGGAAGCAATGGGTGTACGTCGACGCCACCATGTGCAACTCCTTGCTCCTGATTCCGGCGGCCCCCGCGGTGCCAAGCTCTGGCTAGGAACACTTGGAGCTCATCAATCTGCGACTCGCGCGACTCTTAGCCAGGTTGGCTGACATGAGGAAGGCGGGGGTGATGATGGCGATGGTGGTGAGGGAGTTCGTTCGATGGCGCATCGCCCCACTCCATCAACACTACCGCCCAATGTGGGCATTCACTGGCCCCGAAGACGCCATGAGGCTTCAGAAGCCTTTGGTCCCTTCCAACACACTGCGCGGGGTGCTCCGCCTCCCGACCGACAGAGAACCCGTTGCGCTTCCTTCTGGAGGGTCCCCTTGTACAATTATCTCAACGGGGGAGCCTTTGCCGGGAAGATATGCTGTGCTTCGATGAGTGGGGGCTGTTTCCCATTGACCACGTGGGGCCCCATGACAACCCCTTATTGGTGACCCCGAGGTCTAAGGGTCCTGAGGTGCGGGGGAGCCTCCCGAGCCGCGCATCCCTCAAGCATCCGCCCTCGCCACTCCGAGCAGCGGCGAAGATGCCTCGCCTGGGGACATGGTCGCCACCCCCACAACGGGAGGGCACACGCTAGGTTCTAGCGTGCCGGTCTTTGGTCCCCGCGCATCCTGGAGGAGAAAGGAGCCCGATGGCGGACGCAGCCATGCCCCGAGGGCCCTGAAGAGGAGGAATTTTATCGTCATGGACGAGTAAGCACCCGGCCTTCCTTGATTCTCGCACATCATGTTTCTCTGACTCTCGTTCCTCTGGTTCCCCTCTGATGAAGAATCAAGCATGTCTCGGCCGCCGCCTCCTGAGGGCGCCGGTCCTGTGGTGATCTCGCGCCTCGCGAGCCACCTCGTTGGATTCAGGGCTCCGCAGACGCAAGAAAGGTTCGACGTCTGGGGTGTGTGCAAAAAACTCAACCTCCCCAGCCAACTAATCCTTCGCCCCCACGGCCTAGCTTGATGAACAAGGAAGAAGATGGACATGACACTTACCCAGGTTTGGGCCACCTTGCAGTGTAAGACCCTACTCCTGTTTTGTGGTGGATTGGCCTCAGGAGGAGCTGAGGATGAACTAGTACAAGGGAAGAACAACCTCAGAAGGTTTGCTTTGGAGTTGGGGTGAGTTCATGAGGTGTGGACCCGATCCAGCGAGAGATCTCTCTCCACCTGGTGGTGGCTAACCTATATTTATAGTGGCCTCGGTCCTCTTCCCCCAAAAAGAAGTAGGAAGGGATCCCATAGTGGCGAATTTGAAAGGGGCAAGTAGTACATCATATCCTGATGAAAGGTGGTCTTCGCCCGCAAAGCATGTGGTCGTGACGCTGCAGTGGGCTCGGTGATGATATCCGTCCTGGCGGTCTTTGTCTCGTTGCACGGGAATGGAAACCTTTGGCTGATTACTCGGGAACCCACGTCTGTCCTTGCCTCCTTAGCACCGAAGAGGAAATCTGCTCCTCTACGCTCGCTGGCGCTCGCCTGGGCTTAGTCGCCACGGCTTGTGTCACCTCAACCTCGTGAGGTGGGCACCTTCATAGAAATCTCCGCTCCTCAGGAGGCAGCCCGGCGAGGCCGCTCACTCCGGAGGTCTTCAAGTCGCCCGCCTCGCGAGGCATGGCCCCTGGTGAGGGTCTTGTCTTTACGGTGTTGTAGATGGGCCATACCAAGCCGTCGATGGAGCCATGCCTTGGGCCGTAGGTAGGCAGGTCTAGATACCATGGTTCCCAGAACATCGATAGTAGCCCCTGCGAGCCAATGGCGCACTCGGACTTGGCTTCGAGACGAAGCCAGAGGGCAAGGGCGAAGCGCCATGGGCCCTAATTAACTATGGACCAAGTCGACGCATGGCTCTTGATGGGACATGGACATCTCCACTTCCCCATGCTGCCTCGGCAACTGCCCAACTTGACAACTGCCTGGTGCATGCAGAAAGGCCATCATGGCTTGGAGCGTGAGTGGTCGGCGGTTGGCATTCTTCCGGCTATAAATGGGGCGGAAGGCAGTGCCCCAAGCCATCTTCATCTTCTCGCCGCCCACACCTTCTTCCTCTTCATCCCATCGTCTTGCCAGAGCGTTCATGGCGCCAATGAGGAGGTTTTCTGCCGTGGAGAATGGAAAGGATCCCAAGGAAGGACTTGGCTAGCCGCCGCCCAAGAGAGGCCCCAAACGCCCCCGCAAGTATGCCACGATACCGGCGGTGGCTCCCAAAGGGTGCGGGCGCACCCCCTCGAAGGCTGGCGCTGCTTCCGACGGTCGTGGGGTGCGCCCTCCCGTGACGGATGCTACCGTGGCCAGGGTAGCCGTGGCGACGGGATGAGGCATGTGGCAGCCGTTCGGCCACCGCGTCTGCGATCCCACTCGTCCGGTGCCTCCTCAGAGTTCATGCTGTGGGAGGAGAGGCTTGCAGGTGTCTGGTTCCAGCTCCCGCGCTTCTTTGTAGGTGAACTACCGACCGGGGAACCCGGTGGCCTCTGGCTACAGGCCGATGGCCACTGCAGCAAGGCTTGATTGGTGGAGGTCGAGGTCACCCCCGCCGGCAATGTGTTCCTGAACCGCAGGTGGTAGTCGATCGCCCGTGCGTGCGACCTGCAGGGGAGGTGTACCCTCCACTACAGGCATGATGGCGTCGCGACCCTCTACGTTAGGGTCTTTGGGGAGGACGGCAGGCACCTGGGGTGCTGCCCGGAGGGCGACAGCGACGACAATGACGTCCACCCTCCGATGACGACAGCCAGAGGGGCGACAACATTTCCGGTGGCGATCTTGCCCTTGGCGATGGTCATGAGGCCTCCGGCGATGATGACTCCATCTCTAGGGAGAGCACGAGCGACTGTGACTACGACGAGCCACCATGCCGTCGAGCTCGGACCGGAGAGGGCGACGAGCTACCTCGCCGGCATGCCCCGCTGAAGCAGGAGGAGGACTCTGACTGATCTCGAGCACTGCTGGAGCTGGGTCTCAGGAGCCGCTGTAGTCGCGTGGCTGCTTTTGTTTCTTTCTTTGCCTGTATCAAAAAGTAGAAGGCCCTGTCGGGGTGTGTAATGGAACATGGTGCTTTCGCCAATATGTCATCGTTTTCGTATTGCGTCAGAATATCCATGCTGATGATTGTGCTTGCGGTAGACTCCCTAGGGCTTGGATTTCCTGCAAGCCCCTTATTCCGGGGATGTTCTCCAATGGCTTCTTTCTCGAACATTCAAAAGTCGTCAGCCTCGGGAGGCACCCTATAGTTGCAGGGTTAGGAAACCTTCAGAGGTGTCACGCCTCGTGCGAGCCCATGTGCATGGGCTGGTCACCATCGGTGTGTCACGTCGCGATGCCTGGAGGAATGGATTCAAGAGGGCGTGTGTGCCCCTAAGCTCACTCGAGAGCGTCGCACGAGGAATAAATCGCCAAAGTCTAGAACACCAAGGCTTTGGAAAGGTGTGTTTGTAGGTGGTCCCAACTCACACACCATGCCCAGTCCTGCACAAGGAAGAGCAACGGGCTACTGTCACACTCCCTAAGGCAAGACTAGAAAGAGTGAATGTTGCAAGGAGAAATTTTTTCCCAACCCTTTCAAATAGAAGACGTGAAAGCTCCAAATTTCATTTCAAGAAGTTGCAGACGAGCTACAGAAAGCTAGCAAAAGAAAAGCCGCATCTGGCACCTACCGATCTTCCCACCGGCGAGGAGAATGGGGCCTCCACTAGGATGTGGGTGGGAGCCCCTGTGAGGCCCAGGGGCGGCACTCAGGAGACTCCAGGGCATGTACAACCCCAACTCATTATTATGTGGGAGCGTCACGGGCAGATACTTGAGAGGCGCATGGCGTTGATCATGGATATAACTTTCCGGAGATGCTGGATGTTCCTGGCATTCTGGATGGGAAACCCGTCCTGCATGTCTAGGTGCACGGCGCCAGGCCTGGAGACACTAGCGATCCTGAATGGGTCCTCCCACATGGGATAGATCTTGTGAAGCCCCTCCCTGGAGAGCACCGGCCTCAGGACGAGGTCACCCATCTCGAGGGTCCGGGAACAGACGCTACGGTGGTGATGCTGCCGCAGCGCCTGCTGGTACCTCGCGGCACGGAGCGAGGCTTGGCGGCGGCTCTCCTCCCCCAGCACGAGGTCCATCGCCCGCGAGGGATCCTGGCGTGCCTGGTCAAACGCCAGGACCCGCGAGGAGCGATGTTTGACCTCATGAGGGAGGACCGCCTCAGCCCCGTAGATGAGGAAGAATGGGGTTTCACCCGTGGGCTTGGTCACGGTGGTGCGGATGGACCATAGCACAGACTAGAGCTCATCGAGCCAACCCCTACCGCAGGCCTCGAGTTTCTTCTTGACGCTTCTCGCCTTGAGGCCCCTTAGGACATCCGCGTTGGCACGCTCGACTTGGCCATTGCTCCGTGGGTGTGCTATCGAAGTGTAGCATATCTGTGTTCCAAGGTTTGCACAATACGTTTTGAAAAGGTTGCTCGTGAACTGAGAGCTATTGTCAGTGATGATATGGTTGGGGACCGCAGAGTGGCTCACGAGGCCCTTGATGAACTTGACAGCCGAGCCAGCTGGGATGGTGCGCATGAGCTCCACCTCCGCCCACTTGGCGAACTTGTTGATGGCGACGTAGAGATAGCGGTAGCCCCAGCTGCTCGAGGAAACGGGCCTAGGATATCCAGCCCCTAGACCGCGAACGTCCATGAGAGCGGGATGGTCTAGAGGTTCTGGGCTGGTGGATTTGTTTCACATGGAATTGGCATGCCTCGCAGGATCTCACCTGTTTGGTGGCATAGTTGAGCGTTGTGGTCCAGTAGAACCTGCTACGGAACGCCTTACCCACGAGGGTGCATCACGAAGAGTGATGCCTACAATCCCCGTTGTGGATCTCAGCCAGCACCTCCCACCCCTACTCATTGGAGATGCACTGCAGAGAGACATCGTTTGGGCACCTTCAGTAGAGCTCGCCGTCTTGGATGCAGTAAGCGGTGGCCTGGCGGGCCACGTGTTCTGAGTCTTCCTCCTTCTCTAGCAAGGCGCCTTGGAGAAGGTATGCCTTGAACTCCTCGGTCACGCACCCCTCCAAAGTTTCGAGTGCAAGGAGCAGGCAAGCTCCCGAGGTCGGCCTACAGACTAGCGCGCCCAAGGAGGGTGCCATGGGAAGCTCCTCTTGAGGTAGCGCCAGGCCAGCAACAGGGGGAGCCGCCGATGGCTTGAAGAGCCTCTCTTCGAAGACGCCAGGATTTTGGGGTTTGCGCCAGGACGCCCTCTTGGCGATTTCGTCCGCCTCCTTGTTCGTGCCTTGTGGTACATGCTGCTATTCCAAGCCCAAGAATTGTTTTTCAATTTTGCGTACCTTTTCTAGGTATGCCTCCTTGTGCTTGTCCCTTGGTTTGTATTCCGTCTTAGAGAAGTTCAGGAGGAGCTGAGAGTCGCCCCTGATGGTGAGACGCCTGACCCCTAGAGCTGTCGCGGCCTTGGGCTGGCGATCAGGCCCTCATATTCCATGATGTTTTTGGAGAACTTCTCGCCATGGTGAAAGCAGAGTTGCACGTAGTAGAGCTTGTCCTAGTTAGGTGAGATGAGCATGACTCCAGCCCCCGCGCATGCGAACGCACCAGCAAAGTACATGACCCAGCCATCTGGTGCTTCGTCTCCGGGAATGAGGGAATGGTCCTCGCCCACCCCTTGGTCAGGAGCATCAGTCCACTCCACCATGAAGTCAGAGAGGGTCGCACCCTTAATGACTCTGGTGG
Source organism: Triticum dicoccoides (assembly GCF_002162155.2). Lineage (NCBI taxonomy): Eukaryota > Viridiplantae > Streptophyta > Magnoliopsida > Poales > Poaceae > Triticum > Triticum dicoccoides. Next base: position 238,099,008 of record NC_041386.1, on the reverse strand, counting down.
TACTGAACTACAGCTGGAACGCCTGCAGCTCGATGTTCCACTCAGCAACCCTTCCCGCGGCGTTGGGGCTCCAGAGCACCTTCTCCGGGGGTATGCGGAGACAACCTTGATGGAGTGGCGCTGGAAGTAGTGCCGCATCTTTCTAGAAGCGACAAGGAGCACGAGCAGGAGCTTCTGTGGTATGGGGTAACGTGCACGCATGTCACGCAACACTGTACTAATGAAGTACACGAGGTGCTCGACGAAGGATGGGGATTCGACGGTGTCCTGCCCCTCTTGAGACGAGGGACCCTTAGGAGCGTTGTCGTCCGATGGGGTAGCCAGGGCCTTAGGAGTGCCGTCCCGAGGTGGCGGCGGCATAGTCGGGAGCGAGACGCCATGTCGCACATTCGCATCCGAACTCTCTTCCCGGACCGCCACAAGTGCCGTGCTGGCCGAGTGTAGTGTGGCGGCCAGGTAAAGCACCTGGGGCTCAAGAGGACAAGGTGGCACCATTATCGGCGGGCTGGTGAGGTACCTGTTGTGGTCTTGGAAGGCCGCCTCGGCCTATGGAGTCCATTGAAATAGGCCTGTCTTCTTCATCAGCTTAAAGAACAAAAGGGCGCGCTTGCCTAGCTTGGAGATGAAGCTCCCAAATGAAGTCTCGCAGCCGGCGAGCTTCTACATCTCCTTCATAGTTTGCGGTGGGCTCATCTTTTCTATTTCCTTGATCTTCTCTGGGTAAGCCTCGATCCCTCTATGCGACACTAGGAAGCCCAACAGCTTGCCGGACGGGACGCCGAACACCCACTTCTCCGGATTGAGCCGCATGTTCACCTTGCGCAAGTTGACGAGGGTCCTTGCCTCTCGCAACTCTACCACTATGTCGATAACGTACGCCTCGGCGTTCCTTCCGAGCTCCATGCCCAGGGCGATTTCCATCATTCGCTGGAAGGTTGCGCCAGCATTACGTAGCCCAAACGGCATGCAAGTGTAGCAGTACACCCCAAATGGGGTCAGGAAGGTTGTCTTCTCGATATCCTGTACCGCCATCTTGATTTGGTTGTAGCCCGAGAAGGCATCCAGGAAGCACAGCAAGTCGCACTCGACGGTGGAGCCGACGATCTGGTAGATGCATGGAGGAGGGAAAGGGTCTTGAGGGCAAGCTTTGTTGACGCTCGTGAAGTCTACGCACATGCGCTCCTTCCCGCCCTTCTGGGGACGATGACCGGGTTCGCCAGCCAATCTGGATGCCGCACCTCTCGAATGACATCAGACTCTTGCAGCCTATGGACCACCTGGACGATGAACGACTGCTTCTCCGGGGTTTTGTCGCCGCGCCTACTACTTCACCGGGCGTGCTCCCGGGCACACCATCAAATGGTGCTCTATCACATCTCGTGGAACGCCGACCAGATCCATTACCTCCCTTGCAAACACGTCCCTGTTCGCCTAGACCAAACTGACCCGTGCCTCCTCCTGGTTCGGGGGGAGGCCAGCGCCTTTGGTGAAGGTGGGGCCATAGCCCCCATCATCGATCGACACCTACTTCATCTCCACCCGGTCCTGAGAGAACAACTGCTTCTTCTTCGTGGGCGCGGCCTCCGGGACCTCCGGAGCGTCTTGTGCGCCCGGCCGCGCTGCCGCCACACCCTTGTAGGCCATCTTAAGGATCAGGAGTGCATCCCAGGCATTACCCGCCACAGTGAGGATGCCGCTGCTCCCCGGCATCTTGACGACATTATAGCCAGGATGTGTCCCTGCCATGAACTTGGTGAGAGTTGGGTACCCAAGGATGTAGTTGTACGGGAGGCTGATGCGGGCGACATCGAAGTCAATGAGCTCGGTGCGGTAGTTGTCGCGCGTGCCGAAGGTGACGGGGAGGCGGATCTGCCCCAGAGGAACGGTGGAGCCGTCGACCACCCCAGAGAAGGGTCTAGTGGGGGTGAGTCGGTCGTAAGGCACATGAAGCTGATCAAAAGCTTCCATGGAGAGGATGTTGAGGCTAGCTCCGCCGTCGACGAGGATCCTGGTGACTGCAATGTTCCAGGTGGTGGGCGTGCAGATCATGGGGAGCGCACTGACATCAACCATGGTCTTGGGGTGATCCCTGAAGTCAAAGGTGATGTTGGTCCTAGGCACCGCCCTGTCCTGGACGAGCCCTCTGCTGCGGCCGGATGGCCCACACCCGCCGGAAGAGCTGCTTAACATGGAGCCCCGAGGCTAGCGCCTGCAACCCTCTGAGGATGGCCGCGACGACATTGGGCGCCGGTGCCGTCAAGCGCGCGATGAACAGGTCGCGCGGCTCCTCCCAGGAGGCCACCGAAGATTCTGGCAGGTTGAGCAGCCAGGAGCGTGGCACACCTGTGAGAGCCCTAGGGATCCAATTCGCCATGAACTTGTCACCGCCGCCTGCTGCCTAGATGGCCTCTGCGTAAACCCAGAGAAATTCCTTGGGGTCCACCACTCCGTTGTACCGTGGCGGAAACTCCGGCCTGAACTTCATCAGCAAGCGCACCAAGGGGACCACACGGCGCAGGCGGGGCGCGGCTGATGAAGAAGTGGATCTTAGACACGCCCCTACCGGGCATTCTAAAAGTCGGATTGAGGGTTCCGCAGAGCCAGGAAAGGTTCCAACTCTGGGGCATGTGCGAAGAACTCAACATCCATAGCCAACTGACCCATCGCCCACATGGCCTAGCTCAATGAACAAGGAAGAAGATGGACACGACAGTTCACCCAGGTGTAACGCCCCATACCGATGCGCCAGGTGTCTTCCATTTATTCGCCATCGTTGCCATGTCATCCGCTTGCGTGTTTGTAGGATCGAAAGTATGTCTATAGGAGGGTGATTAGACTACTTGACCAAATAAAAACTTAACCTTTTCCCAATTTTAGTTCTTGGCAGATTTTAGCTATTGTAGGACAAGTCAAGCAATCATCACACAATTCAAGCAAGCACGCAAAGAGTATATTGGTAGAGGAAAGTAAAGCATGCAACTTGCAAGAATGTAAAGGGAAGGGTTTGGAGAATTCAAACGCAATTGGAGACACAGATGTTTTTCCCGTGGTTCGGATAGGTGGTGCTATCCTACATCCACGTTGATGGAGACTTCAACCCACAAAGGGTAACGGTTGCGTGAGTCCACAGAGGGCTCCACCCACAAAGGGTAACGGTTGCACGAGTCCACGAAGGGCTCCACCCACGAAGGGTCCACGAAGAAGCAACCACCCACAAAGGGTCCACGAAGAAGCAACCTTGTCTATCCCACCATGGCCATCGCCCACGAAGGACTTGCCTCACTAGCGGTAGATCTTCACGAAGTAGGCGATCTCCTTGCCCTTACAAACTCCTTGGTTCAACTCCACAATCTTGTCGGAGGCTCCCAAGTAACACCTAGCCAATCTAGGAGACACCACTCTCCAAGAAGTAACAAATGGTGTGTAGGTAATGAACTCCTTGCTCTTGTGCTTCAAATGATAGTCTCCCCAACACTCAACTCTCTCTCATAGGATTTGGATTTGGTGGAAAGAAGATTTGAGTGGAAAGCAACTTGGGGAGGCTAGAGATCAAGATTCATATGGTAGGAATGGAATATCTTGGTCTCAACACATGAGTAGGTGGTTCTCTCTCAGAACATATGAGTTGGAATTGTGTATGTGTTCTGATGGCTCTCTCTACGAATGAGGAGGAGGTGGAGGGGTATATATAGCCTCCACACAAAATGCAACCGTTACACACAGTTTTCCGATCTCGGTGGGACCGAATCAACAAACTCGGTCGGACCGAAATGGTAAACCTAGTGACCGTTAGAGATTTTCGGTGGGACTGACATGCAACTCGGTAGGACCGATATGGTTAGGGTTTGGGCATAACGTAATCTCGGTGAGACCAATTACACAAACTCGGTGACACCGAATTTGGTAATTAGCTAACCAGAGAGTTGGTCAGGCAAACTCGGTGGGACCGATTTGCTCTTTCGGTGTGACCGAAAAGTTACAAAAAGGAAACACTGAATTTACATTGCAATCTCGGTGGGACCGATTCGCTCTTTCGGTGAGACCGAAAAGTTATGAAAGGGAAATAGAGAGTTTGCAATCCCATCTCAGTGAGACCGAGATCCCTATTGGTAGAACCGAACTGCTAGGGTTTGGCAGTGGCTTATGACAAGTGAAACTCGGTGGCGCCGGATAGAAAGAATCGGTAGGACCGAGTTTGGCTTAGGGTTTAGGTCATATGTGGATATGGGAAAGTAGTTGAGGGTTTTGGAGCATATCACTAAGCACATGAAGCAAGAGGCTCATTAAGCAACACCTCATCCCTCCTTGATAGTATTGGCTTTTCCTAAAGACTCAATGTGATCTTGGATCACTAAAATGTAAAATGAAGAGTCTTGAGCTTTTGAGCTTGAGCCAATCCTTTGTCCTTAGCATTTTGAGGGTTCCACTTTCACATCCATGCCATGCCAATCATTGAGCTTTCCTGAAATAATCATCTTGGAATAGCATTAGCTCAATGAGCTATATGTTGTTATGAATTACCAAAACCACCTAGGGATAGTTGGACTTTCAATCTCCCCCTTTTTGGTAATTGATGACAACATATAGATCAAAGCTTCGACAAATGATAATAAGCATGAAATATATCGTCGCTTTGAGAAGTATGTGACAAGTAAGAGCTCCCCCTAAATTTGTGCATATTTAAAATTTGGTTTGGACTGCAAATGCACAAGGAGTTAGAGTCATGGGTTACTCTTCCATGTCACATACATCTTGGTGGAGCGCTTAAAATGATAAGAATGAAATACATGCACTCATCACCAAGAATAGTGAATGATCACATAAGATAGATAAGATAATAGCATTAAGCAAGCATTAAGTGTAGCTTATGATCAAACACATGATCATCAATGTCTCACAAGCATAGTATCTCAAGCACTCAAAAGCAAACAAAGTTCGAAAAAAACCCACCAAATAAAGCAAGAGAGAATAAAAGCAACACTCTCTCTCTCGAAGCCTATGATCTATACATTTTCTCCCCCTTTGGCAGCAAGTTACCAAAAAGTTCCTAGAAAATGCATAGTGCTAAGTCGACGCTCAGGCTTGATCTTCAGGTGGTTGTGGAGTCCGGATCACTCCAAGGACGAAGGCTTCCGTAGACGCTGAAGTAGACGCTGGAGTTGGAGCTGAAGTAGATGCTGGAGCTGGTGGAACTGAGGCTATAGCTGGTGCAGAAGTGGTGGCTCTGGTGTCAGCAACTGGCACTGCAGACGACCTCGGACCTCGTGGCACTCTGGCAAAGGCATCAGTTGTAGTTCTGCCTCTCCTCTCCTGCAAGTCATCCTGGAGCTGCTCCACTGCAGTCTGAATCTCTATCACCTTGACATCCAAGTCATAGAACTTTTGTTCCATGATTCTCTCTAGGCTTGCCTGGTTCTGAGTTAGGGTGGCTAGTCCTTTCTCAATCTGCCGGGTGGATGCAATTAGGTAACCAAGCTGTTCTTGTTTGGTTTTCAAGAAGTACTCAGATGCCTCCTCTTGAGTTGGCATCTTGGCAGCTTTCTCCTTTCTTGCCTTCTCCTTCTTTGCTTGTGCTTGTGCTGATGATGGTTCATTTTCAGTCATCACAACTTGATTGTCCTCAAAATCTAGACAGATGGGCAGGTGTTCCTTGTCCAATAAGTATATGCCCGTGCCCATCTTTGAGTTAATGAGCTCCTGAATTTGAGGGGCATATTCACAGCTCCTCTTCTGATTTGCTACAGTCCTTTTGATAGTTTCTACCATGAGGCTCATCACCTTGAACTTCTGTGGCACATCAAAGATATGTAGCAAGTTGATTGCATGGCCTCTGATCATCTTGTGATCACCTGACTTGGGCAACAAGGTGTGCCTCAGTATCCAATTGATGGTTGGCAGCCCTGACAGAAGATAATGCACTGAGCCAAATTTGAAAGTGTCAAGAGCTTCATTTGGAATTTCCTTGTACATATTGGACATTGAGTTATGATCCATCTTCTTCTTGGCATATATGTCCAAGTCATCATCATGCTCCTCTTGGGCATTAATGAGCTGTGCCCACTCAGCAACTGTAGATTGGTACCTTGTACCTTCAGACATCCATGTGATCCTCCCATCTGGATAAAAATGTGCTGTGGAGTAGAACTGCATTATAAGCTCCTCATTCCACTTTGTGAGCTTCTGCCCAACAAAGTCAGCTACTCCACAAGCTATGAAGCTGTCATACACTCCAGGGTAGTACTCCTCATTTTCCTTGATGTATTCCCAATCGACCCATCTCATATCACATGCAATTGGCTTCTTGTCAAGCAGCACTGTCTCATAAAAATCTTGCTGCTCCTTGGTGTGAAACCTGTAATCCACAGCAGTTCTTCTCCTTGAAGCATACGGATCTGCTTCTCTCCACTTCCTCATCCCTGAGTCTCTCCTGAGCTTCATGTCCTCAGCCACAGGATGAGCATCATTATGGTATGGGATCTTGGGCTTGAGTTTTCTGAGTACTTGCTCTTCATCATCTTCTTCAACAACAGTCTCAGGCACTGGGGCCTTGTTCCTCTCAGCTGCAGGTATGATCCTTGTATTTCTCTTTGGCTTTGGCTTTGGAGCTGGCTTGGCCTTAGAAGCAGTTGACCCTGATCTTATGGCATCACCCATTAGCTTGGGTGCCTTAGGTGCTGGTGCAGCAACCTCTTATTCTTCCTCTTCTTCCATGATGGAAGCCTTTCCAAGTACTTTGGCTACGGTCTTCTTGACCCTTTCCTTCCTCTTCTTGCCTTCAGTAGCAACTGGCTCTTTGGGTGCAGGCTTTTCAGTTGAAGCTCTGGTCTTTGACATAGGCTGCCTGCCTGCTGGCCTTTTGATTTTCAACCCTGGCTTTGTGCCTTGTGCTGGCTCAACTCTCTTGGAAGTTGCTTCCTCTTCTGCCACATAATCTTCATCCTCAGAATCTGAAGTTCTCTTCTTCCTCTGTCTGGTGGCAGCTTTAGGCAGATTGCTTGGGGTACTCCTGCTGCCATCATCTGAAGAGCTGGAGGGACTAGTGCCCTCACTCATGTGCACTTGCTGTTCTGACACATTCTGGCTGTCACTCTGATCAGACATGATGCAAACTCTGACTGCTGACCCTGTGAATAGTTTATAGATGAGGTAGAACAGATGAGCATCACAAAATGCAGAGATTTTTGCAAAAGAATGATGCAAAAACTTAGTTTTAGTTTCCCACTGAAATCATCTCGGATTTATCGATTTTTAAACTCGGTGATACCGAAGCAGTTTTGGCACCTAAACTAGTGAACTCGGTCAGACCGAGTCACAGTTCGGTGGCACCGAGACTGCTAGGGTTTCACAAACTTCCAAAATCGGTCACACTGATAAGTAATTCTCGGTCAGACCGAGTCTCACTTGTGCAATGGCATAAGCCAAATCGGTGGGACTGAGTTTTTCAACTCGGTGGGTCCGAGATGGTTTCGGCGGAAACCTAAACCTAGAATTTTCGAATCAAAACTAATCTACAAACGCATTGACTGGATAGGAGTGTTTCAATCGTGGCAAGAATCATGATGATCACAATGTGCTAAGATCGGATTGGGGAATAGCACAAAGATCGAGTACATACCCTAGTTCGGCGGAGACTCGCTACGGCGGCAACGGCAGGGTAGAATTCCGTTGACGGTGATGGAGACCAGCGACTGGAGGCGGCTGGCGGCGAGAAGACGATCCGGAGACCATGTTGGCAGAGTAGGCTATCGCGCGGGCGAAGGGGTTCGGAGAAATTTCCAAATTTTTGCCCGTGACTATATATAGCCCGACCCTGTCGGTGTGATCGAGTGGAACAACTCAGTGGCACCGAGATTCATAACTGCAAGCAGTTACTAAAACTCGGTGTGACCGAAAAGTTCAAATCAGTTGCACCGAGATCGAAAACCTAGATCAACTTAATGATCTCGGTAGGACCGAAAGTGGGGTATCGGTCAGACCGAGAATCATAAAGAGGTTTTGGAAGTTTAAGTCTATGACGAATCGGGGACTCCGAGCGCTCCTCACACAGAGTGGTTCAAATCTGACTTGATCAAATTTTGTGATGTAGCATGAATAGAGTTTGAGACGAGAAAAGCATAGATAGCTAGAGGAGGTTCTTAGGCATTCTTGTCCATCCACTTGGCAAAAGGAAATAAGACCAAACAATCAAAACAACAAGTGGATGTCCTTGAATGAGTAAAATATGCAACCAGCATGCTCACACAATAAGATGGCAAATGAAATATGTGACAAGGCATGCACAACCAATTCTAGCATCTACCAAGCAATTTGCAATGACAAGGTCATCTATATATGAGTATATTGACTTAGGAGTCAAGTGAGAACACTTGATCATAGGTCATACTCATCGTTTAAGCTCAAGTGGGGTTACCACTTTTACATAAAGCATTGTTGTGTTCACATCTTTAGAGTTGCTTTAGCTCAAGTCTTAGAGTAAAGCTCCCCCTAGATGTGATATCCCCCCTTAGAGGGATGAACTAACCTCGGGTTTTATCGATGATGACTTCATGTAGACGTTGAAGATGTGGATGCTCAATGTTGATGTAGATCACTTGGAGCTATCCCTTTGAGTGAATTGCACTTTCAATACCTACATGGGTTAGTCCCGCAAGGAACAAACAAGGATATCCATAGACATAGAGTGATGCACACACAAGATGATGTCCATGAAAACTTTTAAGTTACCTTGTCCCTTGTCTTACCAACAAGAGGGTTTGTGACTCCTTGAACTAGTGCAAGATGTGGAAGTTGATTGCACTTGTTCTTGCCAAAATGATAAGAGTGAAGTATGTTAGCGGAGTCACCCTCAAGAACTCTCTAGTTCTTCTTCTTTTGGATCCACATCATCTGGATGGGAATCCTTGGAGTTGTAGTCGTACTTGATGAAGTGGAACTTGAAGTAGTCTTGGGAATCCACTTGACTAAGGTCTTAGGAGCTTCTGCAAATGCATCAATTTCCTCTTGAAGCTTGTCCTTGCCTTTTTGCTTGTAGTCTTGTGGTGGAAGATCATCTTGAGCTTGTGTCCCCTTGAAAGAAGTATCATACTTCTCTTGTTGAGGAACAAACTTTGTCTTGGGGTATTGATCTTCTTCCCAGTCAACTCCATTGGCATTGAACTTTCGTTCAAAACCAGCACCTTGATTCTTCCGGTGCATTCCTTGCTTGCGCACAATTTCCTCGAATTGCTTACTCCCGGCAAGGCTTTTGTACACTCCTTTCTCTATAATTCCCTTCAATAAGCTATTTTCTTGCTCAAGTGTAACTTGGCTAAGAGAATCATTAGTGGAATCAAGAGAACTACTAGAAGCAACAATATTCGATTTAGCATGATCATTGTTACTACTAGAGGAAGAATCTTTCTTGTTCTTGTTACTAGACTTGACTTGAGGCATGTAAGTGGATAAGAGTAAACGCTTGGCAATGTAACAAGAACTTTTCTTGCGGAGATCATCATTGATTGCTTTTAAGAACTCATGCTCTTGCTCAAGATTGAGCTTTTCTCAGCGTAATTTCTCATGAGCTCTTAAAAGTTATCGATGATCTTCGAAGATAGTTTCATGAGCTAACTTAAGAGTGTTTAGTTCTTTAGTTAGAGCCTCAATCTTCTCCTTATCATTTTCATTCGTTTTATCTTGATTAGCATGATTAATTGACGTTTCATCATAGTATTCATCACTAGAGTTGTCAACAAGCAAATCATCACCTAACAAGTCATCTTCATCACTATTGAAATCAACATACTCGGGGTGTGTTACCTTAGGACCTTTGGCCATGAATCATCTTCCAATTCCTTCATTTGGTGAGTCAAATATGTCGTAGGAGTTGGTTGACACAAGTGCTAGACCGGCAACACCTTCATCTTGAGTATCTTCAGAGTCGGAGTGATAACTTCTCTCGGAGTGGCTGTCGGAGTTGGAGCCGGATACCCATTCACCAACATGAGCTTGATGTCTTCATTTTGTGTAGCTCCTTGATGATTTTTCCTTCCTTTCCGAATCCTTGCTTCTCCGTGAGTATCTTCGTTCATAACGATCATCTCTACTCCTTCTCTCTCTTGGTGGTGATTCTTTGCTTCTTCTTTTTGGAGAATCTTCTCTTCTCTTGTAGGGAGCCGTACACTCATTGGAATAGTGTCCGGGTCTTCCACAACTGTAGCAGTTTCGCTCTCGACTAGAAGATCTTTTGTCATTGTAGGACCTTGACTTGAAGCTTCTATCTTTGCTTCTACTCTTGTAGAACTTGTTGAAGTTCTTCACCATTAAGCTCAATTCTTCATTGAAGTTTTGTTTCTCACTTGATGATGTAGGGGCTTCACATGAGGCTTTGTAGGAACCACTTGATTTGTTGTGAAGTTCCTCTTTATCCTTAAGTGACATCTCATGAGCAACAATTCTTCCAATCACCTCCGTTGGCTTGAGATCTTTGTAATTGGGCATCATTTGGATCAATGTGCACACGGTATCATATTTTCCATCCAAGGCTCTTAGAATCTTCTTGATGATGAATCTATCGGTCATCTCTTCACTTCCTAAGCCGGCAATCTCATTTGTGATGAGAGCAAGCCTAGAGTACATTTCAGCGACACCTTCACCATCCTTCATTTTGAACTTGTCAAGTTGACTTTGAAGCACATCCAACTTGGATTCCTTGACAGAGTCGGTACCTTCATGCATATCAATCAAAGTGTCCCAAATTTCCTTTGCATTCTCAAGACGGCTGATTTTGTTGAATTCTTCGGGGCACAATCCATTGAAGAGAATATCACAAGCTTGAGCATTGTATTGCAACATCTTCAACTCATCCGCGGTAGCTTCACGGTTTGGTTCTTTCCCATCAAAGAAGTCACCTTGCAAACCAACACACACAATAGCCCAAACGGCGGGGTTATGTCCAAGAATATGCATTTTCATTTTATGCTTCCAACTACCAAAATTAGTACCATCAAAGTAAGGACCTCTACGGTGATAATTTCCCTTGCTAGACGCCATACTCTCCTAGGTTGTGAAACCAAGGCTATGACCACCAAAAGCTATGGAGATCAAAGCAAATGGAGACCAAAGCTCTGATACCACTTGTAGGATCGAAAGTATGTCTAGAGGGGGGGTGATTAGACTACTTGACCAAATAAAAACATAACCTTTTCCCAATTTTAGTTCTTGGCAGATTTTAGCTATTGTAGGACAAGTCAAGCAATCATCACACAATTCAAGCAAGCATGCAAAGAGTATATTGGCAGCGGAAAGTAAAGCATGCAACTTGCAAGAATGTAAAGGGAAGGTTTTGGAGAATTCAAATGCAATTGGAGACACGGCTGTTTTTCCCGTGGTTCGGATAGGTGGTGCTATCCTACATCCATGTTGATGGAGACTTCAACCCACAAAGGGTAACGGTTGCGCGAGTCCACGAAGGGCTCCACCCACAAAGGGTAACGGTTGCGCGAGTCCACAAAGGGCTCCACCCACGAAGGGTCCATGAAGAAGCAACCACCCACAAAGGGTCCACGAAGAAGCAACCTTGTCTATCCCACCATGGCATCGCCCATGAAGGACTTGCCTCACTAGCGGTAGATCTTCACGAAGTAGGCGATCTCCTTGCCCTTACAAACTTCTTGGTTCAACTCCACAATCTTGTCGGAGGCTCCAAGTAACACCTAGACAATCTAGGAGACACCACTCTCCAAGAAGTAACAAATGGTGTGTAGGTAATGAACTCCTTGCTCTTGTGCTTCAAATGATAGTATCCCCAACACTCAACTCTCTCTCTCATAGGATTTGGATTTGGTGGAAAGAAGATTTGAGTGGAAAGCAACTTGGGGAGGCTAGAGATCAAGATTCATATGGTAGGAATGGAATATCTTGGTCTCAACACATGAGTAGGTGGTTCTCTCTCAGAACATATGAGTTGGAATTGTGTATGTGTTCTGATGGCTCTCTCTACGAATGAAGAGGAGGTGGAGGGGTATATATAGCCTCCACACAAAATCCAACTATTACACACAGTTTTCCAATCTCGGTGGGACCGAATCAACAAACTCGGTCGGACCGAAAAGGTAAACCTAGTGACCGTTAGAGATTTTCGGTGGGACTGACATGCAACTCGGTAGGACCGATATGGTTAGGGTTTGGGCATAACGTAATCTCGGTGAGACCGATTACACAAACTCGGTGAGACCGAATTTGGTAATTAGCTAACCAGAGAGTTGGTCAGGCAAACTCAGTGGGACCGATTTGCTCTTTCGGTGAGACCGAAAAGTTACAAAAAGGAAACACTGAATTTACATTGCAATCTCGGTGGGACCGATTCGCTCTTTCGGTGAGACCGAAAAGTTATGAAAGGGAAAGAGAGAGTTTGCAATCCCATCTCGGTGAGACCGAGATCCCTATCGGTAGAACCGAATTGCTAGGGTTTGGCAGTGGCTTATGACAAGTGAAACTCGGTGGCGCCGGATAGAAAGAATCGGTAGGACCGAGTTTGGCTTAGGGTTTAGGTCATATGTGGATATGGGAAAGTAGTTGAGCGTTTTGGAGCATATCACTAAGCACATGAAGCAAGAGGCTCATTAAGAAACACCTCATCCCTCCTTGATAGTATTGGCTTTTCCTAAAGACTCAATGTGATCTTGGATCACTAAAATGTAAAATGAAGAGTCTTGAGCTTTTGAGCTTGAGCCAATCCTTTGTCCTTAGCATTTTGAGGGTTCCACTTTCACATCAATGCCATGCCAATCATTGAGCTTTCCTGAAATAATCATCTTGGAATAGCATTAGCTCAATGATCTATATGTTGTTATGAATTACCAAAACCACCTAGGGATAGTTGCACTTTCAGTGTTGCACTTTCTCATGTCATCATTTGCATGTCATCTACATGCTTTTCAAAACTAGTATCCGCCCGGGTCTCCTAGTTCTCTCCGTTGTCCGTTCTAAGCCCAGACACACTCGCACGCGCTCGTAGCACCTCCAAAATATTACTTTATAAGTGGGATAAAAACGTTCCCGGAATGGGTTGAAAGTTGGCGTGCGGTCTTGTTTAATTGTAGGAAGACCGCCTGCCAACTTTCATCGATTCGGAGTCCATTTGATGCCCCAACGGATAACTATAGCGGCACTATATAGCTGGTCAAACATTGGAAACTACTACTAGGCTGCCATCCTTCCTCTCTTCTTAGCCCACAACCATCTACACAGGCCACCAACCCCTCCCCTAAGACCCTCCAATCCGGACCGCCCGATGGCAAATGAACGATCCGAAAATGGACTGAATCCCCCTCTCCTAGCCTTCCCTGCTATAAATAGACGTCCTAGCCCTCCAATTTTGGAAACCCTACCCTATCCTCCTCCCTCAGATCCGGTGCCGCTAGCCCACCTCTGCCACTTGGCGTAGTGCCGCCCTCAGCCTCTCCGCTGCTGCCACATCGCCCCCAATCGGCTCCCACCGCCGCGGCCCATGAAGCCCACGGTAGGCCCGCGCCGGGCTGCTCTGAGCCCGAGTGCCCCAGCGCCACCCGCTCCCTCGCTCCCGATCTGTATCGAGTGGAGGAGCCCCTCGACCCCGAGCCCCTTGCGTCGCCCGAGCACCTTGCCACCGACCCCGACCATCCTCGCTGCGCCGGCGAGCCGTCGCCGCCGACCCCAGGCTGGACCCCGCCGCCCTGCTCCTCCTTCCGCTTCACCTACTCGCTCTCCTTCCTCTCCTTTGTGCTCATATCTCTCTCCGGTGGCTATGCAGATAACTCCATGGCACCATCGGCCATGGCCGCCCCGATCTCCGTGCATGCGCCGCCCCAAGCCGCCTCGTCACCGGGAATGGATTCCCCATGCCCGGATCCACCCATTCTCGGCCTCCCTGATGCCCGCCGGAGTCCCATGCCACCCCACCGTCGCCATTGACTTTTTCCAAAGCCACTCTATATGAGGAATGGAGCTTCCTCGAGCTGGATCCCGTTTTTGCGCTGGTAATTGTGTGGGACCTAACTTGGTGTATGTTGCTCCGTTTTGCATGAATGATGTGTCTGAATGTTCACCTCTGAATTCTCTATATGATGGTATAATTTTCATGCATGTAGTTGTTCATCTTGATGCCTTAATCATCATTGCAAAAAGTGCTAAATGATATAATCTGCTGAAGATTGTTGTAACTTGCCTATTTGTCTTTTTCATATAATTTTGTGTGATTTTTCTTTTGAGTATCATGCCAACATGTTTTAGGAGCATAATCATGCCATATTTGCAATGCTGCGATCCATGTGTTTTGTTATGCCCTGTGGTGACTAGCATAAGCATGCGAAGTCTGAACCTGCTATATTTTGTGGCCATGTTAACTTGATGCTACTAGTGAATTCATGCTTAATATTGAGATGCTCAATAAGGATGTTTTGTAGATGTAGGATCGAAAGTATGTCTAGAGGGGGGTGATTTGACTACTTGACCAAATAAAAATCTACCCTTTTCCCAATTTTAAGTCTTGGCAGATTTTAGCAAGTTAGCACAAGTCAAGTAATCAACCTACACATGCAATTCTAAGAGTATAGCAGCGGAATGTAAAACAATTGCATATGAAGGTAAAGGGAGGAGTTTGGAGGGAGAATATGCAATGTAGGCACGGAGATTTTTGGCGTGGTTCCGATAGGTGGTGCTATCGTACATCCACGTTGATGGAGACTTCAACCCATGAAGGGTAATGGTTGCGCGAGTCCACGGAGGGCTCCACCCACGAAGGGTCCAGGAAGAAGCAACCTTTTCTATCCCACCATGGCCATCACCCATGAAGGACTTGCCTCACTAGGGTAGATCTTCATGAAGTAGGCGATCTCCTTGCCCGTACAAACTCCTTGGTTCAACTCCACAATCTTTACGGAGGCTCCCAAGTGACACCTAACCAATCTAGGAGACACCACTCTCCAAAAGGTAATAGATGGTGTGTTGATAATGAACTCCTTGCTCTTGTGCTTCAAATGATAGTCTCCCCAACACTCAGCTCTCTCTCATAGGATTGGATTTGGTGGAAACGGGGTTTGAGTGGAAAGAAACTTGGGGAAGGCTAGAGATCAAGATTTATGTGGTTCGAATGGAATATCTTGACCTCAACACAAGTGTAGGTGGTTCTCTCTCAGAAAATATATGTTCGAAGTGTAGGCATGTTTTGATGGCTCTCTCCCTGAATGAAGAGTGGTCCGAGGGGTCTATATAGGCTCCACACAAAATTTAACTGTTACACAGAAATCACCAAGGAATCCCATCTCGGTGAGACCGAGATCCCTATCGGTGAGACTGATTTGACTATGGTTTCTGGCAGTGGCGATGTCAAGTGCTCGGTGGCGTCGGGTAGGAAATTTCAGTGGGGCCGAGTTTGACTTTTGGTTTGGGACATATGTGGATGTGAGAAAGTAGTTGAGGGTTTTGGAGCATATAACTAAGCATTTTGAGCAAGTAACTCATTAAGCAACACCTCATCCCCTTTTAATAGTATTGGCTTTTCCTATGGACTCAATGTGATCTTGGATCACTAAAAGTAAAATGTAGAGTCTTGAGCTTGAGCCAACATGTCTTCTTAGTATTTTGAGGGGTCCACTTTCTGATCGGTGCCATGCCAAACATTGAGCTTTCTTGAAATATTTATCTTGAAATAGCATTAGCTCAATGGGCTATATGTTGTTAGGAATTACCAAAACCACCCAGGGATAGCTGCACTTTCAATCTCCCCCTTTTTGGTAATTGATGACAACATATAGATCAAAGCTTCAACAAATGATAATAAGATTGAAAAACATCGTTGCTTTGAGAAGTATGTGATAAGCAAGAGCTGCCCCTAAATTTGTGCATTATTTAAAATTTGCTTTTGAATGCAGATGCACAATCGATTAGGATCATGGGTTACTCTTCCATGTCACATACATCTTGGTTGAGCGCTCAAGATGATAGAAATTAAAAGCATGCACTCATCACCAATCAAGTGAATGATCATATATGGATATAAAAGATACTATCATCTAAACAAGCATGAAGGTAGCAAATGATCAATCACATGATCACACAAGTATCTCACACAAGGACATGACCTATCTCACACAATAAATAGTTCAACCAAAGGCAAAGACACAAAACACTCTCTCGAAGACTGTGATCTATACATATTTCTCCCCCTTTGGCAACAAGTTACCAAAAAGTTCAAATATGCATAGTGCTATGCGTCTCTCAGGCTTGGTCTCGGGAGGTGGTGTAGAGAGAACTCCAAGGACGAAGGCATCTGTTGATGTAGTTGGAGCTGGTGGAGTGGCTGCTGGAGGTTGCACTTGAGCTGTAGCTACTGGTGCTGATGTTGTAGCTCTAGAATCTGTCACTGGCGCGACAACGGACCTTTGACTCCTTGGCACTCGCTGAAATGCATCTGTGGTTGCCTTGCCTCTCTTCTCTTCTGCTTCCTCCTGAAGCTACTCAACTGTTGCTTGATTCTCAGTTACCTTCAGATCAAGATCATAAAATTTACTTTCTACGATCCTCTCCAAGCTCTCCTGGTTTTGAGTCAGGGTGGCCAAGCCTTCTCAATCCTCAGTGTAGACTGGATCAAATATGCAAGTTCATCTTGCTTGCTCTTCAGGAAAACCTGAGATGCCTATTCAACACTTGGCATCTTGGCAACTTTCTCAACCTTTGCTTTGGCTCTCTTCTCTTGTGCTCGAACTAATGATGGTTCCTCCTCATTCATCACAATAGTATTATCTTCAAAATCAGGATGCAGGGGTAGATGCTCCTTATTTAATAAATATGTTCCTGTGCCCATCTTGGAGTTGATGAGCTCCTGAATGTGTGGAGCATACCCACGACTTCTCTTTTGATCAGTAGCAGTCCTCTTCATTGTCTCTACAATCAGACTCATGACCTCGTACTTCTGAGGGACATCAAAAAGCTGTAGCAGGTTGATAGAGTGCCCTCTGATCATCTTGTGATCTCCTGACTTGGGTAGCAGAGTGTGCCTTAGGATCGAGCTGATAGTAGGCAGACCAGACAACAAGAAATGTATAGATCCAAGCTTGTGAGTCTGCAAAGCTTTATCTGGGATCTCCTTGTACATGTTAGCCATAGTGTTGTGGTCCTTCTTCTTCCTGGCATACACATCCAAGTCATCCTCATGTTCTGCTGGGGCATTTATCAATTTTTCCCATCCTTCAACCATGGATTGGTACCTAGTACCTTCTGACATCCAAACGATCTTCCCATCAGGGTAAAAGTGAGCAGTGGAGTAAAACTGCATGATCAGCTCATCATTCCATTTTGTGAGCTTCTGTCCAACAAACTCATCTAGTCCACATGCTTTGAAACTATCATAAACTCCTGGGAAGTGATCTTCATTCTCCTGGATGAATTCCCAATCAACCCATCTCATGTCACTCACAATGGGCTTCTTGTCAAGTAGGATAGTTTCATAAAAGTCTTGTTGTTCCTCTGTGTGAAACATGTAGTCAACTGTAGTCCTTCTCCTCATGGCATAAGGATCAGACTTTATCCACAATCTCAGTCCAGCATCTTTTCTAATGTGCATGTCTTCAGTTACTGGATGAGTATCATTGTGGTCTGGAATCTTTGGCTTTAATTTTCTCAAAATAAGAGACGCATCATCTTCTTCTTCAGCTTCAGACACTAGGGCCTTGTTCTTTTCTTCAGCAGGTATACTTCTGGTGTTCCTCTTGGGCTTAGGAGGCTTCTGAGCTTGAGCTTTGGGGGAAGCTTTGGGCTTTGATGTTGTAGCCCTAACTTTATAGCATCTCCCATAAGCTTCTGATCTTTGGGTGCCGGAGCATCCTCTTCTTCTTCTTCATATTCAGAGGGATCTTTCATCATGGAGGGCTTGCCAATGACTCTGGAAATGGTCTTCCCGACTCTTTCCTTTCTCTTCTTTCCCTCTCCAGCTTCTTTGGGATCAAGAGTGAACTCCATTGTTTCTTGAGTAGAGGCTCTGGCCTTAGACATAGGAATTCTCTTTGTTGGAGCCTTCTTATTTATTCCTGGCTTAACTGTAGCAGCTGTGCCATACTCCTTTTTCAGCACCTTTCTCTTGGAGCTTACTTCCTCTTCAGTGGCAACATAATCCTCATCCTCAGATTCTGAGGTCCTCTTCTTCCTAGATCTGGTGGCTGTCTTTCGAAAGTTGCTGGGAGTGCTCCTGCTGCAACCATCAGAAGTGCTCGAGGGATCTGAACCCTCACTCAGCTGCACTTGTTCTTCAGACTTGTTCTGACTTTCACTCTGATCAGACATCTCCACAAACTCACTGACAGCAGACACTGTGAATAGATGTAGATGATATAGAGTGGACGAGCATCACAAAGTGCAGAGTTTTTGCAAAACAGATGACTTAAAAACTTTGTTTTAGTTCTCCACAGAAAGCATTTCGGAGCTACCGATTTGTAAACTCGGTGATACCGAAGCAACTTTTGGAACATAAACTAGTGAACTTGGTCAGACCGAGTCACAGTTCGGTGGAACCGAGACTGCTAGGGTTTCACAGAGAATTGAACTCGGTCACACAGATTTGCAGTTTTTGGTCAGACCGAAAATTGCAAGTGCTATGGCCTAAGGAAAATCGATGAGACCGATTTCTACAACTCGGTCGGTCTGAGATGAGTTCGACGGAGACCTAACCCTAAAATTTCAAATCAAATCTAACCTAAAGGATGTTTTCACTGGATAGAGTGCTTGCCTACGTGGTAAGGATCATGGCAAAACAATGTGCTATGAATCAGAGGTAAATGAATATCACAAAGGTCAAACCCATACCCTAGTTCAGCGGGGGTTCGCTACGACGACAACGGCGGAGTAGATTTTCGTTGACGGTGACGGAAACCAGCGGCGGGAGGTCGCTAGCGGCGAGGAGACGATCCGGAGACCTGAGGAGGCAGAGCAGGACACGCGCGGGGTGTAGAGTTTTGGAGAAATTTCCAAAATTCAACTCGTGAGTATATATATATCCCGACCCTGTCGGTGTGACCGAGTGGAACAACTCGGTGGCATCGAGATGCAGACTCGCAAGCGGTTACTGCAACTCGGTGTGACCAAAAAGTTCAAATGGGTTGCACTGAGATTGAAAACCTAGATCAACTTAGTGATCTCAATGTGACCTAAATGGATGACTCGGTCATATCAAAATTCACAAAGAGGTTTTGGAAATTTATGTCTATGAAGAATCGGGGACTCCGAGTGCTCCTCACACAGAGTGGTTCGAATCTGACTTGATCAAAATTTGTCATGTAGCATGAATAGAGTTTGAGATGAGAAAAGCATAGATAGCTAGAGGAGGTTCTTAGGCATTCTTGTCCATCCATTTGGCAAAAGAGAAAAAGCCAAAAAATCAAAGCAACAAATGTATGTCCTTGAATGAGTAAAATATGCAACCAACATGCTCACACAATAAGATGGCAATTGAAATATGTGGCGAAGCATGCACAATCACTCTAGCATCTATCAAGCAATTTGGCGATGACTAGGTCATCTATATATGAGTATATTGACTGAGGAGTCAAATGAGAACATTTGATCGTAGGTCATACTCATCGTTTAAGCATGAGTGGGGTTACCACTTTTACATAATGCATTGTTGTGTTCACATCGTTATAGTTCCTTTTGCTCAATTGATTAGAGTAAAGCTCCCCCTAGAAGTGATATCCCCCCTAGGAGGGATGAACTAACCTTGGGTTTTGTCGATGATGACTTCATGTAGGTGTTGAAGATGTAGGTGCTGAAAGTTGATGTAGATCATTCGGAGCAATCCTTTGGAGTGAGTTGCACTTTCAATACCTACACAGGTTAGTCCCACTAGGAACAAACAAGGATATCCATAGACATAGTGTGATATTCACATGAGAATATGTCCATGAATACATTAGGTTACCTTGTCCCTTGTCTTACCAACAAGAGGTTTTGTGACTCCTTGAACTAGTGCAAGATATGGAAGTTCTTGGCACTTGTCCTTGCCAAAGTGATATGAGTGAAGTATGTTGGCGGAGTCACCCTGAAGAACTCTCTAGTTCTTCTTCTTCGGGATCCACACCATCTTGATGGGAATCCTTGGAGTTGTAGTCGTACTTGATGAAGTAGAACTTGATGTAGTCTTGGGAACCCAGTTGACCAATGCCTTAAAAGCTTGTTCAAATGCATCATTCTCCTCTTGAAGCTTGTCCTAGCCCTTTAGCTTGTGGTCTTGTGGTTGAAGATCATCTTGAGCTGGTGTTCCTTGAAAATAAGTAGGATCAAACTTCTCTTGCTGGGGAACAAACTTTCTCTTGGGGTATTGATCTTCTTCCCACTCAACTCCATTGGCATTGAACTTTCGTTCAAAACCAACACCTTGATTATTCTGGTGTCTTCCTTGCTTGCGTACAATTTCCTCAAATTGCTTACTTCCGGCAAGACTCTTGTCAACACCTTTCTATATAATTCCCTTCAATAAGCTATTTTCTTTCTCAAGTGTAACTTGGCTAGGAGAATCATTAGTGGAATCAAGAGAACTACTAGAAGCAACATCATTGGATTTAGCATGATTATTGTTACCACTATAAGAAGAATCTTTCTTAGTCTTGTTGCTAGATTTAACTTGAGGCATGTAAGTAGACAAGAGTAAATGCTTGGCAATGTAAGAAGAACTTTTCTTGCGAAGATTATCATTGATTGCCTTTAAGAACTCATGCTCTTGCTCAAGGTTGAGCTTTTCAAAGTGTAGGTTCTCATGAGTCTTTGAAAGTTCTCGATGATCTTCCAAGGTAGTTTCATGAGATAACTTAAGAGTGTTTAGTTCTTTAGTTAGAAGCTCAATATCCTTCTTATCATTGTCGTTCATTTTTATCTTGATTAGCATGATTAATAGCAAGTTCATCATAGTTTTCATAACTAGAGTTGTCAACAAGTAAATCATCATCACCTAGCAAATCATCTTCATCACTATTGAAATCAACATACTCGGGGTGTGATACCTTTGGGCCTTTAGCCATGAAGCATGTTCCAATTCTTTCATTTGGTGACTAAAATATGTTGTAGGAGTTGGTTGACAAAAGTGCTAGACCGACAACACCTTCATCTTGAGTACATTCCGAGTCGGGTGATAACTTCTCTCAGAGTGATTGTCGGAGTCGGAGACGGATACCCATTCACCAACATGAGCTTGATGTCTTCGTTTTGTGTAGCTCCTTGACGACTTGTCCCTCCTTTCTGAATCCTTGCATCTCCGTGATGTTCTTCATTCATAACGATCATCTCTACTCCTTCTCTCTCTTGGTGGTGATTCTTCTCTCCTAATTCTTCTTTTGGGAGAATATTCTCTTCTTTTGTAGGGAGCCGTACACTCATTGGAGTAGTGTCGGGTCTTCCACAATTGTAGCAATTACGTTCATGACTTAAAGATCTTTTTTCATTGTAGGACCTGGAATTGGAACTTCTTTCCTTGCTTCTATTCTTGTAGAACTTGTGGAAATTCTTCACCACTAAGCTCAATTCCTCATTGAAGGTTTGTTTCTCACTTGATGATGTGGGAGCATCACATGAGGCTTTGTAAGCACCACCTGACTTGTTGTGGAGCTCTTCCTTATCCTTGAGTGACATCTCATGAGCAACAATTCTTCCAATGACTTCCGTTCGCTTGAGATCTTTGTAATTGGGCATCATTTGGATCAATGTGCACATGGTATCATATTTTCCATCCAAGGCTCTTAGGATTTTCTTGATGATGAATTTGTCGGTCATCTCTTCACTTCCTAAGCCGGCAATCTCATTTGTGATGAGAGCAAGCCTAGAATACATTTCAGCGACACCTTCACCATCCTTCATTTTGAACTTGTCAAGTTGACTTTGAAGCACATCCAATTTGGATTCCTTGACGGAGATGGTACCTTCGTGCATATCACTCAAAGTATCCCAAATTTCCTTTGAATTCTCAAGAAGGCTGGTTTTGTAGAATTCTTTGGGGCACAATCCGTTGAAGAGAATATCACAAGCTTGAGCATTGTATTACAGCATCTTCAACTCTTCCGCGGTAGCTTCACGGTTTGGTTCTCTGCCATCAAGGAATTCACCTTGCAAGCCAATACACACAATAGCCCCAAACGGCGGGGTTACATCCAAGAATATGCATTTTCATCTTATGCTTCCAACTAGCAAAATTAGTACCATCAAAGTAAGGACCTCTATAGTGGTAATTTCCCTCGCTAGACGCAATACTCTCCTAGGTTATGAAACCAAGGCTATGATCACGAAAGTCTATGGAAACCAAAGCAAATGGAGACCAAAGCTCTGATACCACTTGTAGGATCGAAAGTATGTCTAGAGGGGGGTGATTAGACTACTTGACCAAATAAAAATCTAGCCTTTTCCCAGTTTTATGTCTTGGAAGATTTTAACAACTTAGCACAATTCAAGTAATCAACCTACACATAGAATTCTAAGAGTATAGTAGCAGAATGTAAAACAATTGCATATGAAGGTAAAGGGAGGAGTTTGGAGGGAGAAAACGCAATGTAGACACAGAGATTTTTTGCATGGTTCCGATAGGTGGTGCTATCATACATCCACGTTGATGGAGACTTCAACCCACGAAGGGTAATGGTAGCGCGAGTCCACGGAGGGATCCACCCACGAAGAAGCAACCTTGTCTATCCCACCATGGCCATCACCCACGAAGGACTTGCCTCACTAGGGTAGATCTTCACGAATTAGGTGATACAAACTCTTGCTTCAACTCCAAAATCTTGACGGAGGCTCCCAAGTGACACCTAACCAATCTAGGAGACACCGCTATCCAAAAGGTAATAGATGGTGTGTTGATGAGGAACTCCTTGCTCTTGTGCTTCAAATGATAGTCTCCCCAACACTTAGCTCTCTCTCATAGGATTGGATTTGGTGGAAAGAGGGTTTGAGTGGAAAGGAACTTGGGGAAGGCTAGAGATCAAGATTTATGTGGTTGGAATGGAATATCTTGACCTCAACACAAGTGTAGATGGTTCTCTCTCAGAAAATGTATATTAGAAGTGTAGGCATGTTCTGATTGCTCTCTCCCTGAATAAAGAGTGGGTGGAGGGGTATATATAGCCTCCACAAAAATCACCAAACTCGGTGGGACCGAATCATGAAACTCAGTCAGACCGATTTAGTTCAAAATGTGAATGTTACGATTCTCGGTAGGGCCTGATACATCCGTTTTGCATCATGCTTTTATATCGATATTTATTGCATTATGGGTTGTTATTTCACATTATGTCACAATACTTATGGCTATTCTCTCTTATTTTACAAGGTTTACATAAGGAGGGAGAATGCCGGCAGCTGGAATTCTGGGCTGGAAAAGGAGCAAATATTAGAGACCTATTTTGCACAACTCCAAAAGTCCTGAAACTCCACGGAATACCTTATAATAAATAATGAAAAATCCTCGCCAAAGATGAAGACCAGGGGGCCCAAACCCTTCTCACGAGGGTGAGGGGCGCCCCCCCCCCAGGGCGCGCCCCCCTACCTCGTGGGCCCCCTGGTGGCTCTCCGATGACCATCTTCTACTATATGAAGTCTTTCGTCGAGAAAAAAATAACAAGCAACCTTTCGGGACGAAACTCCGCCGCCACGAGGCGGAACCTTGGCGGATCCAATCTAGAGCTCCGGCAGAGCTGTTCTACCGGGGAAACTTCCCTCCCGGAGGGGGAAATCATCGCCATCGTCATCACCAAGGGAACACCCTTTATGCATCTTCATCAGCACCATCTCATCTCCATCAACATCTTCATCAGCACCATCTCATCTCAAAACCCTAGTTCATCTCTTGTATCCAATTTTTGTCTCCAAGTCCGGGATTGGTGCTAGTAGTGTTAATTACTCCTTGTAGTTGATGCTAGTTGGTTTAATTGGTGGAAGATCACATGTTCAGATCCTTTATGCATATTATTACCCCTCTGATTATGAACATGAGGATGCTTTGTGAGTAGTTACTTTTGTTCCTGAGGACAAGGGAGAAGTCTTACTATTAGTAGTCATGTGAATTTGGCATTCGTTCGATATTTTGATGAGATGCATGTTGTCTAGCCTCTAGTGGTGTTATGTGAACGACGACTACATAACACTTCACCATTATTTGGGCCTAGAGGAAGGCATTGGGAAGTAATAAGTAGATGATGGGTTGCTAGAGTGACAGAAGCTTAAACCCTAGTTTATGCGTTGCTTCGTAAGGGGCTGATTTGGATCCATATGTTTCATGCTATGGTTAGGTTTACCTTAATACTTTTGTTGTAGTTGCGGATGCTTGCAATAGAGTTTAACCATAAGTGGGATGCTTGTTCAAGTAAGAACAGCACCGAAGCACCGGTCCACCGACATGTCAAATTATCAAAGTACCGAACGCAAATCGTATGAACGTGATGAAAACTAGCTTGACGATATTCCCATGTGTCCTGGGGAGCGCTTTTCCTTATATAAGAGTTTTTCCAGGCTTGTCCTTTGCTACAAAAAGGATTGGGCCACCTTGCTGCACTTTATTTACTTTTGTTACTTGTTGCTCATTACAAATGATCTCATCACAAAACTATCTGTTACCACTCATTTCAGTACTTGCAGAGAATACCTTCCTGAAAACCGCTTATCATTTCCTTCTGCTCCTTGTTGGGTTTGACACTGTTACTTATCGAAAGGACTACGATAGATCCCCTATACTTGTTGGTCATCAAGACTCTTTTCTGGCGCCGTTGCCGGGGAGTGAAGCGCCTTTGGTAGGTGAAATTGGTAAGGAAAAAATTATATAGTGTGCTTAAATTTACTGTCACTTGTTACTATGTAAAGTAATCCTATGAGGGGCTTGTTCGGGGTATCTTCACCCCGACCAGTAGAGCAAAGAGTTGCTCCTCAACCTACTGAACCTATTGAAAATGAGTATGAAAATGAAATTCCTTATGAGTATCCTTCGGGAATGATAGAAAAACTTCTAGCTAATCCTTTTACAGGAGATGGAACAAAGCATCCTTATGAATACCTAATATATGTGGATGAAGTTTGTGGATTATTTAAGCTTGCAGGTATACCCGATGATGTTGCTAAGAAGAAGGTCTTCCATTTATCTTTGAAGGGAGACACATTGATAATGTATAGGCTATGTGATGACACGAGATCATGGAATTAGAGAAGATTGAAATTGGAATTTCATCAAAAGTATTACCCTATGCATCTTGTTCATCGTGATCGCAATTATATATATAATTTTTGGCCTCGTGAAGGAGAAAGCATCGCTCAAGCTTGGGGGAGGTTTAAATCAATGTTATATTCATGCCCCAATCATGAGCTTCCAAGAGAAACAATTCTTCAAAAAACTTATGCTCGGCTTTCTGAAAATAATCGCACCATGCTCGATACTTCTTGTGCTGGCTCTTTTATGATGAAGACTATTGGATTTTGATGGGATTTATTGGATAGAATTAAATGCAACTCTGAAGATTGGGACCTCGACAATGGTAAGGAGTCAGGTATGACACCTAGTTTTGATTGTGTTAAATCTTTTATGGATACCGATATTTTCCGTAAGTTTAGCACTAAATATGGACTTGATTCTGAGATAGTAGCTTCTTTCTGTGAATCTTTTGCTACTTATGTTGATCTCCCTAAGGAGAAGTGGTTTAAATATCATCCTCCCATAGAATTAAAAGTAGCTGCACCTATTAAAGTTGAAGAAAAGACTGTCACTTATAATGATCCTATTGTTCCTACTTGTTATGTTGAGAAACCACCTTTCCCTGTTAGGATAAAGTATCATGCTAAAGCTTCAACTGTGGTTCGTAAAAGCAATAATAAAACATATACACCTCCTGAGCAAGTTAAAGTAGAACCTAATATTGCTATTGTTAAAGATCTCTTGTCTGATAATGTTGATGGGCATGTTATTCAGTTTTGTGGTGAAACTGCAAGAATTGCTAAACCTTGTGCCAAAGATAAAAATAGACGTGTGGTACGCATGCCTGTTATTTCTGTTAAAATAGGAGATCATTGTTATCATGGCTTATGTGATATGGGTGCTAGTGCTAGTGCAATACATATTGACTTATACAAAGAAATTATGCATGACATTGCACCTGTTGAGTTAGAAGAAATTGATGTTACTATTAAACTTGCTAATAGAGATACTATTTCACCAATGGGAATTGTTAGGGATGTTGAAGTCTTGTGTGGGAAAACTAAATATCCTACTGATTTTCTTGTTCTTGGTTCCCCAAAAGATAGCTTTTGTCCCATTATATTTGGTAGACCCTTCTTAAATACTGTTAATTCTACCATAGATTGCACTAGGGATGTTGTTACTGTCGGCTTACATGATATGACCCATGAATTTAATTTCTCTAAATTTAGTAAACAACACCGTGAAGAAGAATTGCCTAGTAAGGATAAAATTATTGGTCTTGCTTCTATTGCCGTACCTCCTAATGATCCTTTAGAACAATATTTGCTAGACCATGAGAATGATATGTTTATGAATGAAAGAAGGGAAATAGATGAAGTATTCTTTAAACAGGAACCTATGCCGAAACACAATTTGCCTGTTGAAATCCTAGGGGATCCCCCTCCACCTAAGGGTGATCCCGTGTTTGAGCTTAAACATTTGCCTGACAATCTTAAATATGCTTATCTTGATGAAAAGAAGATATATCCTGTTATTATTAGTGCTAACCTTTTAGAGCATGAAGAAGAAGATTATTGAAAACTCTGAAGAAGCACTGTGCTGCGATTGGATATACTCTTGATGATCTTAAGGGCATTAGTCCCACTCTATGTCAACATAAAATAAATTTGGAAGCAGATGCCAAACCAGTTCGTGATCCTCAAGGACGTCTGAATCCTAAAATGAAAGAAGTGGTAAGAAAAGAAATACTAAAGCTTCTAGAGGCATGTATAATTTATCCCGTTGCCGATAGTTAGTGGGTAAGCCCTGTTCATTGTGTCCCTAAGAAGGGAGGTATTACTGTTGTTCCTAATGATAAAGATGAATTGATTCCACAAAGAACTATTACAGGTTATAGGATGGTAATTGATTTCTGCAAATTAAATAAGGCTACTAAGAAAGATCATTACCCCTTACCTTTTATCGATCAAATGCTAGAATGATTATGCAAACATACACATTACTGCTTTCTAGATGGTTATTTTGGTTTCTCTCAAATACATGTGTCGGCTAAAGATCAATCGAAGACTACTTTTACATGCCCTTTTGGTACTTTTGCTTATAGACGTATGCCTTTTGGTTTATGTAATGCACATGCTACTTTTCAAAGATGCAAGATGGCTATATTCTTTGACTTTTGTGAAAAGATTTGTGAGGTTTTCATGGACGACTTTTCTGTCTATGGATCTTCTTTTGATGATTGCTTGAGCAATATTGATCGAGTTTTGTAGAGATGTGAAGAAACTAATCTTGTCTTGAATTGGGAAAAGTGCCACTTTATGGTTAATGAAGGTATTGTCTTGGGGCATAAAGTTTCTGAAAGAGGTATTGAAGTTGATAAAGCCAATGTTAATGCTATTGAAAAGATGCCAAGTCCCAAGGACATCAAAGGTATAAGAAGTTTCCTTGGTCACGCCGGATTTTATAGGAGGTTCATTAAGGACTTCTCAAAAATTTCTCGGCCTCTGACTAATTTTACAAAAAGATATACCATTTTGTCTTTGATGATGACTGTGTAGAAGCATTTGAAATACTTAAGAAAGCATTAGTCTCTGCACCTATTGTTCAGCCACATGATTGGAATTTACCCTTTGAAATTATGTGTGATGCTAGTGATTAAGATGTAGGTACTATTCTAGGGCAAAGAGTTGATAAGAAATTAAATGTTATTCATTATGCTAGTAAGACTCTAGACAATGCTCAAAGAAATTATGCTACTACTGAAAAAGAACTTTTAGCAGTTGTATTTGCTTGTGATAAGTTCAGACCATATATTGTTGATTCTAAAGTAACTATCCACACTGATCATGCTGCTATTAAATATCTTATGGAGAAGAAAGATGCTAAACCTAGACTTATTAGATGGGTTCTCTTGCTACAAGAATTTGATTTGCATATTGTTGATAGAAAAGGAGCTGAGAACCCTGTTGCAGACAACTTATCTAGGTTAGAGAATGTTCTTGATGACCCACTACCTATTGATGATAGCTTTCCTGATGAATAATTAAATGTCATAAGTACTTCTCATAGTACCCCTTGGTATGCTGATTATGCTAATTACATAGTTGCTAAATTTATACCACCTAGCTTCACATACCAACAAAAGAAAATTTTCTTCTATGATTTGAGACATTACTTTTGGGATGACCCACATCTTTATAAAGAAGGAGTAGATGGTGTTATTAGACGTTGTGTACCTTAGCATGAACAGGAATAGATCCTACGCAAGTGCCACTCCGAAACTTATGGAGGACACCACGCGGGAGATAGAACTACACATAAGGTATTGCAATCCGATTTTTATTGGCCTACTCTCTTCAAGGATGCCCGTAAGTTTGTCCTATCTTGTGATGAATGTCAAAGAATTGGTAATATTAGTAGACGTCAAGAAATTCCTATGAATTATTCACTTGTTATTGAACCGTTTGATGTTTGGGGCTTTGATTATATGGGACATTTTCCTGCCTCTAATGGATATACACATATTTTAGTTGTTGTTGATTACGTTACTAAGTGGGTAGAAGCTATTCCAACTAGTAGTGTTGATCATAACACTTCTATTAAAATGCTTAAAGAAGTTATTTTTCTGAGGTTTGGAGTCCCTAGATATTTAATGACTGATGGTGGTTCACATTTTATTCATGGTGCTTTCCATAAAATGCTTGCTAAATATGACGTCAATCAGAGAATTGCATCTCCGTATCACCCACAGTCTAGTGGTCAAGTAGAATTGAGTAATAGAAAACTCAAATTAATTTTGCAAAAGACTGTCAATAGGTCTAGAAAGAATTGGTCCAAGAAACTTGATGATGCATTATGGGCCTATAGAACTGCAAATAAAAATCATATGGGTATGTCTCCATATAAAATGGTATATGGAAGAGCATGTCACTTACCTCTAGAACTAGAACATAAGGCATATTGGGCTATTAAAGAGCTCAACTATGATTTCAAACTTGCCAGTGAAAAGAGGTTATTTGATATTAGCTCACTTGATGAATGGAGAACCCAAGCTTATGAAAATGCCAAGTTGTTTAAAGAAAAGGTTAAAAGATGGCATGACAAAATGATACAAAAGCGTGAGTTTAATGTAGGTGATTATGTACTGCTATACAACTCTCGTTTAAGATTTTTTGTAGGAAAACTTCTCTCTAAATGGGAAGGTCCCTATGTTATCGAGGAGGTCTATCGTTCTGGTGCCATAAAAATCAATAACTTTGAAGGCACGAATCTGAAGGTGGTAAACGGTCAAAGAATCAAACATTATATCTCAGGTAATCCCATAAATGTTGAAACCAATATTTATTGAAACCGTAACCCTGGAGGAATACATAAGGTACACTTTCCAGAACGTTTCAGACTCTGAAAAGGAATAGGTATGTGGTACGGTAAGTAAACAGACTCCAAAACAATTTTTAAGGCAATATTTCTCTATTTTGGAATATTTAGAAAAACAGAAAATTAAGTAGCAGTCCGGGAAGGACACGAGGGCCCCACGAGGGTGGAGGGCGCGCCCTACCCCCTGGGCGCACCCCCTACCCCGTAAGCTCCTCGTGTGCCTTCCGAACTTTGTTTTGAGCCTCCCGGGGTTTTTGACTCCCGTATCACACACAAATCTCTTGTCTTTGTTTTGAGCCGTCCAATTGCAGACAGAGCAACATGTCGTCCCAAGATTCGGAAGGAGAAAGCTACGTGGCTGATTACCTTGCAGACCCTAAGGTCTATGGAGAGGTGGAGCATTATGGTTGGACCACGGAAGAAGAAGAAGACTATGAACCCAAGGGAAAGGAGGAGACAAGCTCAGATGAAGATGAAGTCCCACTACCTCAACCCGGTGACATGCATGTGGAGTTCAAAAAGTCAAGCCTCCCGGATAGGGTAAAGAAACCTAAGATTGAGTTTATCCCTTTTCGACTCTTGCAGGAAAACAAGCAGGAACTATGCAAAAAGATACTGAGCCTGGAACAGGAGATCGAGGACCTAAGGGACCAAAATTCTATCCTCAAACGCAAATTAAGGAAGAAGCCTACGCCATCAACAAAATCATTACCGTCTCCTCCAACAAAGAAGAATTGAGTATCTGGTATGGGCACTCCCCTTGGCAACCGCCAAGCTTGGGGGAGGTGCCCCGGTATCGTATCACAATCACAACTCCTATCTTTACCGTTTTCCTTAGTTCGATCCTATCAGTAGTATTTTGATCTAGTAGAATAAAGTTTATGGCATGATCTAGTCATGAGTTTTGCTTTATTATCTCTATGTAATCGAGTCAGTGAGCTATATAATAAAGATTAGTGTTGAGTCAAGGGCTTGATTTTCTTGCTATGATCTTGGGTGAATAAACGAAAAGAAAAGAGAAAAAGAATAAGAAGAAACAAAAGTTCATATTGATCTTATTGATAGTAATGACTTCACATAGAACAAGTGTGATGATTAAAACTTGTTGGGAGTTGGCAGACATAGCATTGGTCATCG
Organism: Triticum dicoccoides; assembly: GCF_002162155.2. Taxonomy (NCBI): domain Eukaryota; kingdom Viridiplantae; phylum Streptophyta; class Magnoliopsida; order Poales; family Poaceae; genus Triticum; species Triticum dicoccoides. The sequence goes on along the minus strand of NC_041386.1, from coordinate 238,068,329 downwards.
TTGCAATTAATAGGAAGTAATAAGGAAAGAGAGGTTTCACATATAAATATACTATTATTGACATCTTTTATGATTGGGAGAACTCATCAAAATATGACATGCTAAAGAGTTGATGTTGGACAAGGAAGACAATGTAATTTGCTTATGTTTTCTTATATCTGAGATAAAGTATGTTGTCATGGATCATCCAACATGTTGATATTGCCTTTCCCCCTCATGCTAGCCAAATTCTCAGCACCAAGTAGAGATACTACTTGTGCTTCCAAATATCCTTAAACCATTTGCCATGAGAGTCCACCATATCTACCTATGGATTGACTAAGATCCTTCAAGTAAGTTGTCATCGGTGCAAGCAATAAAAATTGCTCTAAATATGTATGATTAGTGTGGGAGAAATAAGCTTTATACGATCTTGTGATGTGGAAGTAATAAAAGCGACGGACTTCACAATAAAGGTTCATATCACAAGGGGCAATATAAAGTGACGTTCTTTCGCATTAAGACTTTGTGCACCCAACCATAAAAGCTCATGGCAACCTCTGCTTCCCTCTACGAAGGGCCTATCTTTTATTATTATCTTCTACCTTATGCAAGAGTCATGGTGATCTTCACCATTCCTTTTTACATTTTATCCTTTGGCAAGCACAGTATGTTGGAAAGATCCTGATAGATATATCTAATTGTATGTAGGGGGGCATGAGTTCTTATTGTTGACATTACCCTCAAGGTAAAAGGTTGTGGGGCGAAACTATAAGCCCCTATCTTTCTCAGTGTCCGATTAAAACTCCGTAACCACAAGTATTGCGCTATTGTTAGCAATTACGAAGGACTAGATGATAGTTGAGTATGTGGACTTGCTTTTTAGCTCTGACATAGACTCTTTCCGTTGTTATGATAAATTGCAATTGTTTCAATGACTGAGGTTATAGTTTGTTGGTTCTCAATAAGGTTTCTGATTCATACTTTTGCATTGTGAATATATCATCACTTGAACTTAAGTAATCATATGACAATATCTATGTATGTTGCTGTTATAAGAATAATCATGATGCCCTCATGTTCGTATTTTATTTTTATTGACGCCTCTACCTCTAAAACACGGGGACATATTTATTGTTATCGGCTTTCGCTTAAGGACAAGCGAGGTCTAAGCTTGGGGGAGTTGATACGTCCATTTTGCATCATGCTTTTATATCGATATTTATTGAATTATGGGCTGTTATTTCACATTATGTCACAATACTTATGGCTATTCTCTCTTATTTTACAAGGTTTACATAAGGAGGGAGAATGCCGGCAGCTGGAATTCTGGGCTGGAAAAGGAGCAAATATTAGAGACCTATTCTACACAACTCCAAAAGTCTTGAAACTCCATGGAATACCTTATAATAAATAATGAAAAATCCGCGCCAAAGATGAAGACTAGGGGGCCCACACCCTTCTCACGAGGGTGGGCCCCCCCCTAGGGCGCGCCCCCTACCTCATGGGCCCCCTAGTGGCTCTTCAATGACCATCTTTCCTATATGAAGTCTTTCGTCGAGAAAAAAATAACAAGCAACCTTTTGGGACGAAACTCCGCCGCCACGAGGCGGAACCTTGGCAGATCCAATCTAGAGCTCCAGCAGAGCTGTCATGCCGGGGAAACTTCCCTCCCGGAGGGGGAAATCATCGCCATCATCATCACCAACACTCCTCTCATCGGGAGAGGGCAATCTCCATCAACATCTTCATCACCACTATCTCATCTCAAAACCCTAGTTCATCTCTTGTATCCAATTCTTGTCTCCAAGTCCGGGATTGGTGCTAGTAGGTTGCTAGTAGTGTTAATTACTCCCTGTAGTTGATGCTAGTTGGTTTAATTGGTGGAAGATCATATGTTCAGATCCTTTATGCATATTATTACCCCTCTGATTATGAACATGAATATGCTTTGTGAGTAGTTACGTTTGTTCATGAGGACAAGGGAGAAGTCTTGCTATTAGTAGTCATGTGAATTTCGCATTCGTTCGATATTTTGATGAGATGCATGTTGTCTAGCCTCTAGTGGTGTTATGTGACCGTCGACTACATAACACTTCACCATTATTTGGGCCTAGAGGAAGGCATTGGGAAGTAATAAGTAGATGATGGGTTGCTAGAGTGACAGAAGCTTAAACCCTAGTTTATGCATTGTTTCGTAAGGGGCTGATTTGGATCCATATGTTTCATGCTATGCTTAGGTTTACCTTAATAATTTTGTTGTAGTTGCGGATGCTTGCAATAGAGGTTAATCATAAGTGGGATGCTTGTTCAAGTAAGAACAACACCCAAGCACCGGTCCACCCACATGTCAAATTATCAAAGTACCGAACGCGAATCATATGAACGTGATGAAAACTAGCTTGACGATATTCCCATGTGTCCTGGGGAGCGCTTTTCCTTATATAAGAGTTTTTCCAGGCTTGTCCTTTGCTACAAAAAGGATTGGGCCACCTTGCTGTACTTTATTTACTTTTGTTACTTGTTGCTCGTTACAAATTATCTCATCACAAAACTATCTGTTACCTCTCATTTCAGTACTTGCAGAGAATACCTTGCTGAAAACCGCTTATCATTTCCTTCTGCTCCTCGTTGGGTTCGACACTCTTACTTATCAAAAGGACTACGATAGATCCCCTATACTTGTGGGTCATCAGGACCGACATGCACTGCAAAAAAATACACTTCCGTGATGATACGTGTTTGTCATAGTAGGTCACGTTTTCTGTCATGCATGTACATCCATGACAAATTTATGACAGAATCAAGATAGTCATACCTGTGCTGTCGTGGAAGTGTTCCATGACATTACCAAAATTATCATCACGGAAGTGTCCAGTTCCATGACGATGAATCGCGCGTCACAGAAGTGCTTTCGTCAAGGGTGACCGACACGTGGCATCCACCGTAACGGAATGCCGTTAAGCTATCGGGTCCAGTTTTGGATCCGATAACCCATTAACAGCCCGGATCAATGGGGATTTTCCACGTGTAAAATCATCACTGGACGGAGGAAACATGTGTCAGCTCCGCGTTGGCACAGGTGTCACTCATCCAATGGGCGAGATGCGCCTACGATATGTTAACACGTGGACCGGCCCAAAAGTGGCCCATAAAGTTTAAATGGGCCGGCCCAACTAAAGGCCCACAAGATTTTTTGGACCATAATGGGCCAGCCCAGCTAAAGGCCCACAAGATTTTGTGGGTCATAATGGGCCGGCCCAGTTAAAGGCCCACAATATTTTTGTGGGCCATAATGGGCCGGCCCACAGGATTTTTGTGGACCATAATGGGCTGGCCCAGCTAAAGGCCCACGAGATTTCGCCGACATTAATGGGCCAGCCCAGCTGTAGGCCCACAATATTTTGAGGACCCTAGTAGGCCGGCCCATTAACTAGCTGCCATGTTTGGGGCCTAATAATGGCCCATATGAGATCCGGCCCGTTAAAAGCCTACCACGTTCTGGGCCAAATTACGGCCCAGATCAGGTCCGGCCCTTTAAGAGGCTTTGGGCCAAATAATGGCCCATATCAGATTCGGCCCGTCAACTAGACGCTATGCTTTTGGGCCCACTTGCTAAAGGCCCATTTAGTAATTCGGCCTGATATTAGTTTCGTCCTGTTAAGGGCCCGTTTAACATTTCAGCCATGTGTTAATTTCGGCCTATTAAAATCCCGTCATATAGTTGGGCCTAACTACGGCACGGTTTGCATCCGGCCTGCTAGAAGTCGATAATCTGATTGGGCCAAACAAGGACCGAGACAATTTTGGCCTGTTATAAGCCCATGATTTGATTGACACATTCATCGTCCGGGGTCTATTTCGGCCTACTGCCGGCCCGTGAGTTGTTCGGCACGTTTCAGGCCCAACCTACTTTTCAACCTATTTGAGTTTTCTTGGGAAAATAGGGCCGGCAGTTTACTCGGCCTATTATAGTCCCGAATCTACTAGTGGGCCAGTTTACATTTAGGCCTTTTGACGGACCAACATGACGGGGCCCATGATGCGGATCATACAGGTGATTTGCATGACGGCCGTTTGGCCGGTTTACTGCAAAAACATGATATATATATATATATATATATATATATATATATATATATATAGTAAAATAATTGTAGCATCGTGAATAAGAAAGAAAATCTAGACTATAAAATAAAGAAATTACGACATATTACATCCACTTGGCATCAAAGTTCGCCACTATGATAATAAAGCACAAGAAGACAGCAGATTACATACACTGGGCATCAAAGATCCCCACCAGTGCAACTAAACACACTGACAAAATAATATACAAAACCGACAACACTTCAATAGAGTTCAAGAAAGGTTAGCCCTGCTCGGGAGCTGCAACGCAAGCAGCTGAGCAAGCTGGTGAGACTGCACTTGTTTGACATTTATATCCTCCTCACTCTGAAAGATAAAACAAGCAGACAGATGACAGGTTTTGCACATATAAGTATCAGTGCTGACAATTCATCACATTTCTTACTGACGAATAAAGTGACACAGTTTAAAATAGCATTAACACAATATGGTATTGTTCAGGTCAAAACATGGCAGGAAATGACATTGTGAAGGAGTTGGCAGCTTCACCACACCACTGGATTACAGATCAAGAACTCATAAGTATCAATGGTTAATGTGATGTCAATTTATCCCATTTCAGAATGGCAAAATAAGATCACTTGCTCTGTATAGTTTAATTTACATGGTATGAAGAAGGAACTTGGTTGTACAACTGAAAAATTAAATTGAGAAGGATAAACTTTTGTTTATGAACTGGAGTACATAATAAAGTTTAAACATGCAATTTGATGCAAACACCAAAAATAAACAGCTGTTGCAGTCATGCCTAACCAAATATACACAACAAAGTTTGAAGGCTTGAGAAGGACAACCTTACATTATTGGTGAAGGAAGGCTCTATAAAGCCCTTGTCCATGATGATGCAGGGGCAATTCAAGAAGTTTACCATAGAATCTTCTTCATAAGTATTGCCTTTATTCTACATTTTTTTAAGAGTAAATACAGATGTGACAATATAAGAAAAAATGGAGAATATTTAAGATAAGATGAAGAGTGATGCTACCTAACCAAGTAGCTATAAATGTAAGTACAGCGATACTGGCAAAAGGTACAGCCAAGAGCAATTCAGAGCTAAACTTCTTCATTACCATCGGTGTTATCCAACCTTATGGTAAGAGTAAATATAGATCTTATGTGTATAAAATCGAGGGCAAAGGAAAGTAAGCTGCAGAGTGCTGGTACATAAACAACTACCTATCAATATAAGTACATTGATAAAGGACAGCAAGTACCTACAAGAACGATGCAGAGCTAAAAAAATTCATTGGCATTGGATATATTCTACACTAATGTAACCATTCGTATAGATCAGATAATTTGGAGCAAAAAATTGATAAGCAAGCTATCATGCATACTGCTGTCACATAATGAACCAGGTATGTATGCAAGTACAGTGATACAAGACAACAGGTACTAACAAGAGCAAAGCAGCGGGCAGCATATTTGCAATATCTTGTCGTTCTTTTCAAACCGGAATTCTTTTTCGAGCAGATTTCCTGCAAAAAAGATCTGTAAGGCACATGCGGAAAAGTAGAAGTTCAAATTTTCATGCGATGTCATGGATAGTACCTCATCCATGGAACTACCAGTGCATAACAAGGTTTTTCCATTCAATGCCTTCTAAATTTAGCACATGACACTTCACCAGAAATTCGTTTATAGACTTCCCATCAAAGTGTTATTTCCTCAGGTAACACCAATACTGCTGCAATGCTTCCATGAAAAGCGCAAGCAAGCTTTGCTCGTCATGACTATCCAGATTGACCCTCGCCTACTTACAACAATGTATGTAAATCATTGATGTGTTCAATCAGTAGAAAACAGGAAAATAATCACCATGAATAATAGCACTTACACGTTAGTGGGACAGGAAGATGTGAAAATGGTGTTTGTCTTCACTATAATCTTCCCATGATGGGAATATATGCACGTGGTCCCTAACAACATTGAAAGGATTGTCTTTTAAACTGGGAATAAGTGGAATGGGGTTCCAATCTGCAGGAATTGGCCATCTCTGCAGTTGGGATAGGTCTTCGGTCGGTGGACTTGCTGTACTTTTTGCTAGAGTGGGATTTTTTGTGGTACGGCTGGTGCTATGGCAACTGAAATCGGCATACCTTTTGCTGGAGTGCAGGTCCTGTGTGGTGCGGCTAGTGGTGTGGCCAGTGAAGTATGGGTACAGTCTACTGGAGTCGGTCCTACGTTTTGTGTCACTAGTTGTACAACCAATATAATTGGGGTGCTGTCTGATTTCTCTGGCACAACCACATTTTTCAAGGACTTTACTGGTGCTCCTTCAGGTTCAGCAATCACCCTCTTCGTTTTTGATGTCTGATGCACAAGAACATCATTTGAGTGGAAAAACATGGTATGATGACAAATGGAATATGTATTGATAATGGATGGGCATGGCATCTCGACATATATGATGAGTAAACTAAGCACATGATGGTGCAACAAACTAGAAGAAATGCAAGACAACATATGCAAGATACGCGCAATCAATAAAACCTTGCCAAATTAGAACAAGCACCTTGATGGGTGAACAGGACATGCCATCTGCCTTTGATTCCTCGAGGTTAGAATAGTCATTAGGATCATATTCTAAACAAGAATAAACAGGTGGTGAGCGTATGAGTTTCATTGCATCCAGAATGGCAATCAATGCCTTGGTGCCAATTTTGTAAGTCATTGCAGTGTTTAGCTTCAAGAGTGGACTACCGCTAGTGCGACACAAAGCAGCTACACAGATCATAGTGTAGATATAACGGGAAAACCGTAAGCATCAGAGTAAAATCATCAAAGTGGAACTTGCTAGAATATATGTGCTAGAAAGCCTTCGGATACCAGCTCTCTTCTACTGAAGGTGCGGTACTGTTGATATCAGTGTAACTCTCAAAGGCGACACAGCTCCCTGCATTTCCTTGCTATTCTTATAGGATTCAAGTGGGCAGGACACTACAAATCCTATTCCCATGTTTACAAAATCCTACGAATCAAAGAGGCCCAACGAGTTCCAAGTGTCCATACCAACCGAATGTATAGACCTCTACACTGCTAATGTCCCTGGTGATATTCACTACAAGGAACATACTGTACTACTATCATACTCCCTCCATTCCAAAATATAAGTCTTGGTAGAGATTTCCACTATGGATCACATACAGATGTATCCAGATACATTTTAGAGTGTAGATTCACTCATTTTGCTCCATATGTAGTCCATGGTGGAATCTATACAAAGACTTGTATTTAGGAACGGAGAGAGTACTTATTAAAGAAGAACGAAAGAGGAACATGCTAAAGAAGAGCAAGCAGATTTTGGATAATAAAATGTTCGTTGCACAGTGCCCACACATGATGAACCAGAGCGCATTAAGAAAGCAACTCCCTGCTGTCTCTCTATATGTGGTGCACGTGCTTTTTCAAAAGTAAAGTAGGAACATTAGATGACCAATTAAATGTTATCTGTTTTAGTAATATCAGCATCATATCAGATTCATACTTGAGCAGCAAGTTTGGAATTATGAGTGGAGCGTTCTTTAGCTTTATGGATTCAGGAGCAGTGCTAAGCAGGTACAATGATGGTACTGAATATAAAGGCATGTCTACATTTGGGTTAGCCGATGATTTCAGGTGGTTGGATGAAGATCCTACGTCTCCTAACCCTTCTTCTTCCTCGTCTCTGATTCTTCCCATACAGAACACCGCACAGGCTTCCGGCCGGACCATCGGCCCCCACCGCTTGTGTTCCTCTGCCACCCCCACCACCCCACCCCCGCCCCCACCCGCGTCGAGTTTTCTTCGTTCACCGAGGCCCCACCACTGCCCCCCAACAACCAAAGTCCCCACCCGAGCCCCTTCGTTCGCACCGGCGAACTCCGGCGAGCTCTGAAAAATTGACTGGCCCAATTTTGAAATTTAGTCTAGTGTGATTTAACTAGTGTGGAATATAAAAGGCGAAAACCATAAGCATTGGGAGTATAGTGTTGAGCGTGCCATGGCGGATCTGAAGGTGCAAACCGGACAAAGGCAACTTCACAACCAATGTTTTCTCTCAACTAGCAAGTAAGTGATGGACAAGAAATCAGAGTAAAGCAGTGGCCATCTATTTTCTTACTGTGATAAATAAGTTGAGAAGATACGAAAGAGTACCGCCTCTGATGCGGCACCGTGTATGCATCTGCTCTAAATTTGACAGTGCTGCGGTAGCGATGGCTGTCGGCAGCGTGGAAGCAGATCTAGGAGGGTAGACGGTGGCGGCGGGGCGCGGTGGATGAGACGGTCATAGGAGCGGCGCCGGCAAGGTGGACGACGACGGGGATGAAGCCAGAGGACGGGATGCAAGGATCCTGGTCGGAAGCCGTGGATGAGAGAGGTCGAACTCTTGTAATGGACGGCGGCATCGGGGTAACAGCTCCAGCATGGTGGAGGAGGATGGTGGTGGTTGGGGTGGCGGACGGAGGAGGCTGCGGTGAAGAGGGTGTTTTGGCGCCCACGGAGTACGAATGGGGAAATGGAGGTGGAGAGGAAGGGGGAACCATGTCTTCAGGGTGCGCTTGTCTCAAATGCGAGGAAATTTACAAACTTAGCCCCCGTTTCAAATTTCCTACATCACAACAATATTAGTCGGTTGGGGATAGGACGGTAATCTCGCAAACACCGAATATTCATCGACGAGAGTTTGTTTTTGGCGCCCAATGTGTATGAATCGGGGAGGGAGTCGGTTTCGGCCGAGGACACAATGTGTTTTGGCGCCCACCGTGTATGAATCCGGGTGAGACGCGGTTATGTCACGTTTGAGTGAAATTACAAACCTACCCTATCAAAACCTATAGAAATCGAGCAGATAGGCTTTGTGTGGTAGGGATAGGCAGTAGTAATTTCCATCTCGCAGATTTTGGTTTCGGGCGGTTACTGCGACTTTCCCCGCTTCGTTCAAATTTTGTAGAGTGCACGTTTACCGTGCCAACTCAATTCTAATCCCATTTGTATTCTATTTTTTCAGGCGGGATCCATTTTCGATTGGAATAAAATTCTACATACATCATTTTTTATATATACTTTCAAAAGCACAACAAAGAATTCTGCTCCTTTATATGTATAATATGATTTACAAATACAATGATCTCAAAATCATAAGGTTGAATTCAAAAAATTAAACCAAATTATGTTATACTAAAATGTATGGATCAGTAATATCTACATATTAAATAACATAGATGCGCGTGAATTCATATGAGTATGCATGTTTGATAGATCAATTTTGGTTCGATATGGATTACATGTATCATCATCTCGAATTCGAATATTTGAATCCCTTTTATGTTCACTCCTTTCATGCCCATCTCTCTTGCATGCATGCTCCTTCATGTAGCTATCACTCTCTCTTCTCCAACTCACCTGCACGCTCACTTCATGTTTCTCCTATCCTCGCAAACATGGTCTCTCGACGTCTCCCTTGAGAAGTGTCACACTCTCCCTATCATTATACATTACACGGTTTTCATTATCTCTCACGTCTCTACCGTTCTCTCGTTTCACTAGGTACGTAAGCTTTCTTTTTCACCGCTACACACATAGTCTCCACTCGTCTTTCACTTTGACTTTCTCCCTATGGGATTCTCTCTCACACCCTATATGTCTCTAGATATGAATCATACCACTAAAATTACTCTCTCTCTCTCCTGTAGACACAACATTTGTTGCGGTCTCCTTTTCCTCTCCATCCCAGACTGACATTATTCATTTGTTTACCGATCAGACAAACTCCCCCCTCTCTATCTCACACACACAACTCCTGCTTCCACTCCCCTTCCCAACTACCGTCTCTCTCTCACACACAAAACTCTCGCTTTCGCACCCCCGTCTCGTATTTCTCTCACAAACATTTATCGACTAGCCTCTAGATAGGTTTATACACCCGAACACTCGTGCTTCCACTATCGCATACATGTCTCTCTCCCGCTCCTTGTATCTATGTAGATTTTTCTTCCCTTCTTGAGACACGCCCTCTCGATCGTGCACACACACACTATCGCCTCATTTTAAGCTGATACCTCTCGCACCCACACTCTTTGTGTCTTTGTCACACATGCACTCTGTCCTCCTCCTCTCTCTCTCACACACACACACATGGGCTTTTTGCAACAACTAGCAAGATGCACATGCGTTGCACGGAACATGAAGATGCATTTGTATGAGTAGTTTATCTTGTGGGAGAAAAGGATGAACAAGGGAAGGCCTTATTTGCATGTGTGGAGAGGGGTGTGGGTTCCTTTTTGCAAAATTGCCATAGTTTCCTTCCTATCCGTTAGATATAGATCGGACGGCCTATATTGCAGGATGGAAGGCACACGATCATCACCGACTATGCTTTTTATAAGAGTAGGGATAAAAAAACAGAGTTGGTTATGATGGTGGGCCTACCATCCTGCAATATAGGTCGTCCGATTTATACCTGACGGATAGGAACGAAACTATGGCAATTTATTCGCACTCCTCTCCACATTTGCAGATAAGGCCTTCCCTCGTTCATCCTTTTCTCCCACAAGATCTTGGTGTTCCATGCAACGCATGGGCATCTTGCTAGTAAGAGTAGAAATTAGGCATATACCACTTCTCGAATCTTGAAACCAACAACATTCCTCCCTTATCTCATCAAAACCGCCAAAGGAATATATTTTGAGTGAAAAATAACATTTTTTAGTGATATACATATTTCAAAACTATACTTTTTTTCTATCAAATCGGTGAATATGTATTAATCTACTCAGATCGTGTGGCAATGTATTGGCACATTGCTAGTAGTTATTATAATTTTGTGGACACCAGACAAACGGTGGAGTACATATACAAAGAGAAGAGGCGCACACACGCAGTCGGTCTCTCGCTGTCTCACACACATGAGTGTTACGTAGAGGCAACATTAACTAATAAACCCTAAAACCCTAGGTGCACGGTTGCTCCATTCGCGAGTACCGGGTACATGGTGGCGCGCACCTATGTAGGAATAGTCAGCTCGCGCGATAATTTGATCCGTAGGAGTTGATGGTTGGGACCACAGGTGAACGACTTGGAGGCGGTGGCTCGCCTGTTGCCACAGATCGAGTAGCCATGTTTAAAATATCATTTTTTAGCGGGGTTAAGAGTTCCGATTTTCAATGGCTCGTTATAAGTACTAAGTAGTTTTTAGAATGATTGGTATGGAGCGAAAATGGAATTCATAGTACTACCTACTACGTACCTCCTTGGCATATGGTTGTATGGGTTTATGTTGCGAGATGTTGAACCTGGTAGTTGTAGGGCAAATACTATGTTTAGATTTAGATGTTGGTTTTCAGTAATGAAAATCGGAAGGGGGAAACCCTTCTTTGATTAAAGAAACTACTACCTCCGTTCTGGTTTACTAGTCCCCATCAGTTTTTGGGTCAAAGTTTTTCCACGAATTTTACTTGTAAAATGTGAATCGAAAACGAGATTTTGTTATACGCAAACAAAAAGGACTAGAGGGAGTGATTGCTCTGACATGGACGCGACCTCTCATAGAGCAGGCATTGAACCGGCATGCCGGCCAAGAGAGCCCCACTCGCTGCAGTCCCGGCTGAACACGCCTCCTCGCCGCATGCAACTGGCTTCAGAATGCCCCGCCTACGTTCATTGAATCCGCGCGTGTGCCGGCAACATGTCCTTCCGTGAGCCGGCCGGCATTTTAGAAGACAAAAAGTGACCAAAATATAATTAATTACGCATGGTCTTGACTTGTTGTGCTCGCACTGGTAGCAGGAACTAGAGGTTTTTCTTTATTCATAACTCTCCTCAAAAATTTTTTGGCTTTGAAGTGAATCATGGTTGTGGACATTATGTATGAATGTGGAGATACCTATGAACATGAGTTTGATGGGGAAGTTGAACTTGGAATGTCGGGCTTGCGCGTGAACTATACCATGTCCAATGCTTCGTCTGTTATTGTTTGGAAAGTAATTGTTGTTATTAGATGACCCAAAAAAATATTTTGTGCCACATCAGTAGATGCACGGACATCACAATAGGCATGCTGATTGGATAAACATTTGAACCTAGCTACTATGAAGGAAATTTTGTATTGACAACAATTTTAGATAACAGGAGACGCCTAGCCTGCTCTGCCTCTGCTAGCTTATTTCTAGCTTCTTCCATCTCTTCTTTTGCATGGGTGAAGAGAGCATCTGATTGCTCTTTTTGCTTCTTCAGGAACTCAACTATATTCTCAAGGGCCGCTGCATGCTTTGTTTCATCTTTTACTAGAGCCACGAGAACACGAACAGTTGACGACTCCACCTGGTTTGTGTGTAATCTGACATCATCTGGGAATTTGCACCTTGTGTCTATTCCAACATCATTAGGGAACTGGCACCTTGTGTGTAATCCAGCCTCATTCTGGAAACATGATCTTGAGGTTGAGCATACTTCCCTCCTCGCAGGAACTGCATCCTGACATGAAGTTACTTCTTTTTTAGATAATTACTCAGAGCAACCCAGATCCATTTAGTAGAAGCCAGATAAACATAACTGGGAGAAGTGAATTTAAAAGGAAAAAATATAAAGATATACTACAAGGTGAGAACACCCACTTCCTACATCAAGCTAAAAACGAAAGCATTAGGACGATTAAGACTCTTCTTATGACACATCGAAGAACACGAGGCTTAAGAGAAAAAAAAACTACAACATATACACATCAGAGAACACGAGGCTAAACGAAAGTAATTGAAATGGTGTTACTTACCAAAGCTCGTTTTACAGGTTTGGTGCAACTCCTCTTTAACTTGCCACACTCCTTGAAGATGTCCCCAATATCCCGTGTTTGGTCTTCATTGCTCCTCTGCATATTCGCACTCGTGGTTTTAAAATCTCAACATGGCAAGAAAAATATACTACTAGTAATACTCGCACATCTTGTGGGCAACATTAAATCACTCGTCTGCCATGTTAGAGCATCTCCAACAGAAACGCAACACGCGGCGCTTTAAAAAGCGTTTACAGTGTTGAGATCGAGAAGTAGAGATAGAGAGTAGAGGATAGTTCTCAGCATAGATAGATAAAAAAAGATTATTCAACTACTCCTTGTCATCCGACTCCTCCTCAGTGATGTCCTCCTCTGACGTCTGACTGTAGGCGTGAAGATACAGATCATTGTTGGATTCCCAGGGTGACGATGCTCCTAGCCTCATGTTGAATTTAGAGTCCGCTTTTCGCCTATGCTTGTCCTTGCGATAGGCGGCTCGCTCCGCCCTCCTCTTATCCATCTCCGCCCTCCTTTGCTTGTAGAACTCACACTCCTTGATGATGTCCTACGGGAAGCTTTGGCGCCACAGCGCCATGTCTTCCTCATCCATCTTGGCGATGCCGAGACGGTGCTCCCACCTCCGGTTGTTGCGACGATCCTTGTCGGTGATAAGCCACGGCAGAGGCGCAAGCTCCTGTGCCCAGTCCTGCATCGGCACGTTGGGGAAGTTCAATGTTCCATGAGGCCACCGGAGGCGCCACGCCGCAGCATCATACGCACGGGCAGCCTCATTGGCAGTGTCGAAATTGCCAAGGCCGAGGTGCATCCCGCAAAACTGGATCTCGGCGGAGAAGTCGCCGGAGGGGTGCGTGTGGATGGCGCGGTATACCCAAGTTTCCCAACGACGTGGAGGCATGGTGGCGCGGCGGCGGTGAGCCGAGAAAGAGCGGGTAGAGAGGGGTGGTGAGGCACAGAGCGGGGAGCGAGCGGTGGCAAGGCACAGAGCGGTGGGAGGGTGTTCGATTTTACAAAGCACGCCACGTGCCGCGCGCCAAAACTAGCGCACGCCCCGCCGCTTTTTCCCGCACGCGCGCAATCCTTTCCCGACGTCTTTGCTATCTCTACTCTCTTCTCTAGTATTATATTTATTTTATATTTAATATTTATCTCTACTTCTCTACTCTCTATTTTTTCTCTCTACTTTTTCCGTACTCTTATAAAAAAACAGAGTTGGTGATGATGGTGTTCCTGCCATCCTGCAATATAGGACATTCGATTTATATCCGACGGATAGGAAGGAAACTGTGGCAATTTTGCAAAAAGATACCCACACACCTCTCTACATTTGCAAATAAGGAATTCCCTCATTCATCCTTTTCTCCCACAAGATGAACTACTCATAAAAATGCATCTTGATGCGTGCAACGCATGGGCATCTTGCTAGTTCTAAAAAAACTATCCATCATTTGCCACACTACTGGTTGCAGATGAAATATCAACCAAAGAACAGCGCGATACAGGAGTAATGCACAATTACAAGGATATTCTGTTGGACAATGGAGGCTATAACCAATTACTTTTACGGGAACAATAGCACCCAGGAAATTTGAAGGGTAGGTATGAACAAAATTGGAACTGCACATGTACTGCTAAGTGATTCAATACACACATTACCAATTGAGGAGGAGAACGATGGTCACGGCGACCTCTGTGAGTCATGGTCGGCAACGGGAGTCAGTTCATTGTCCATGATGGTGGTGCTTCTACGCTTGGCGTCGGCTTCCGGGAAGCAGATCCGAGACCGTGGAAGACGGTGCCGGGGAAGAGGCTCCATGTACAATGACAACGGTGGACCGGCTCCAGTGCGGCGTACGAGGTCATCGATGAGGCAGATGCGCTGCGGTGGATGAGTGCGCCAATGTAGAAGGGGAGGAGCACAAAGGCTGTGGTGCCGTGGAGAAGTCTATTTTGCGATGGGGATAGAAAATGGGGAGTATTCAGGTGTACTACTCTGGGTGCTGGGGTGGGGTTGGCTGGGTAGGGTGAACCTGAAGTGACGAAAACAGCCCCCTACCAACCGTCATCCGTAGGCCTGTTCCGAAGGCTATGATGGTAACTTCCCACTGCTTGAATCAGGGTCGCGGGAGATTTTCCTGCCGACCTCAAAATTTTGTGACACTGAACTCCCTGTGTGGCGTGTTGGGTGATTCGGCTGAGCAACTAGCGAGTAGTACTAGTAAACTCTGCATATTAGGTTTTACCGAAGTCAAACTTCCTAATGTTTGACCAAGTTTATAGAAAAATATAAACATTTACCATAACAGATATGTATGATGTGAAAGTGCATTCAATAATGAATCTAATGGTATTTATTTGTTATTGTATATGTTAATATTTTTTGTTATAAAATTTCTGAGAGTTTACAAAACTTGACTTTTACCAATGCTAATACGCATACTTAAATAAAAAAGGAGGGTGTACACATTTGTTTTCTTAGTATGTAGTGAATTAATCATTAGTTGAAATTGTGAAATAAATATATTAGGCTACTGACTTCGAATGTAATGGTCTATACAATTCAATAGTTACAATCATTGTCGAATTCCAAGATGTATACGAGGTCCATAGTACTTCACAACATGCTCAAACTCGCATAATCCCAGTCAAATGACAATCAAAATGCATTTCATAGTTATTACTTTGTAGGGTGCAACAAAACCAACAATAACTCAACATCAACCATTATAAAAGCAACATTTTGAACATATCCCAATGTGTGAATGAAACATGCAGAGAGAGCTTGCGAAGATGGACCAGATAGGGCGGGAAAGATTATATGTATGTGGACGAGGGTGTAGGAGACAAACCTAACGAAACAGAAAGAGGGAGATAGAGAGAGAAAGAGAGATGAAGAAGTTAGGTCTGTGAGAAAGATGGAGACATGTACTATACGTGAGATGCGTGTGCATCCGGATTCTATACACGTGGAAGGAGAAGAGACAACAGGTTTGATGGGAGATCTGGAAAAACATGGACGAGAGGGGAAGGATCTCGTGGTTTGAGGGATTGATAAATATGTGCGGTGGAGAGAGGGATTGGTAATTTTGTGCGAGAGAGAGGGTGGGGGAGGAGTCAGTCAGCCATCATCACATCATCCTACGTCCAAATGGCCCCGATTCTCTAGCGCAGTGTGGTCTCCGTCTTCGATCTCCTCGATGCCCTCTTTCAAGATTGAGGTGTTGTGCATGCTGGGGTGGGAAGAAGCACAAGCGAGAGTGGTCGCTATATAACCTTGGATGGGGATGAATTGTGTGCTCAGGGGAGGGGGTGTGTGTGTGATGTGTGTTGTCAATGTGTTTGTGTGTGTGTGTCAGGGAAATTGAGAGAAAACAAACCTAAGGAGAGAAATGTGTGTGTATGTGACGGAAAGCTACTTGCTAAACAGGGTATTCACGAAGAGATTGTGTGTGCGAGATAGAGAGCGATGTGCGGGCCTTGAGGTGGGCAGGGGCCGGGTGAGGGTGTCAAAATGTGCGCGTTGGTGCATGTGTTACATGTGTGAGGGATGGACGAATTGGGAGAGATGGTTGTTGTGTTACGGATGCTCCTCTCTGTCTCTCTCTCTCTCACACACACACACACAAGTAAAATAGAAGACCGTTCTCTCATGTATACACAACGTATCGGCATATGTCTATGTCTCACTCATGCATGATCATTTGCACATTCACACCTCTCTATGTCTGTATCACACGCACACCGTCTCCACATTGCCCTTCCGCCACAAAACACATATGGACACATACACTTGATCTCTCTCAGTCACACACACAGGGGTTGTTTGGTTTGAGACTAAGTTTGCCTAAGGTTGCCACACCTAAGGTTAGGCAAGTTTGACCAACTTAGGTGGGTGTTTGGTTCAAGCCACACCTTAGGCAAGCCACATTAGGGTCCCACATTACGTACACTCAAAAAGTGTGGCAAGATTCCCTTAGGCTTGCCCACTTGTGGCTCTCATTTTGAAGAACTAACCTTAGGCAAGTGTGGCAACATTGTCTCTATGACAAGTGGGCCATAGGGGAAATAAAGCGTGGCAAAAACCAAACACATGCCAACTAAACTGTGGCTGCCAAATTTTAGCTTGGCAAACGGTGGCTGGGAACCAAACAGCCCCAAAATCAGTATTAAAAAAACTAGGGCGCACCTAAAACGTCCAAATCCAAATAAACACGAACTGGAGCTAAATTCAAATATATGAAAATATTGTAGCGTCAAGAACTTTTCCCGAAAAAAAGTTGAGTAATATTCGGGGATTTTTTTCACACACACAAAAAGGTTCGGTGGATGTCCTTCGAGCGTGACATGGTGACGCACAGCTCGATCGACCGCGCGGCCGCGGTTCACGCGCTTGCACATGATTTCGTATCGTGGCTGTGGTAACTAATAAAAGCGCTTCATAATTCTAATGTTTACGTGTACTAGTATGGTTTTCTTTTAAGTTTGACCAACCGTATATAAAACTAAACTAAGCTCCCATATGCGCACTCATCAATATGCCACCGTTGCCGTTGCGCATGTCGGCGCCCGCCTGCTCTGGCCAACAATTTCTCGCCCATCACCTCCGTGTCGCCGCCACACTGAAGGCTCGCCCGCTCACATCGTCTGCAGTCCCTCCTCGCGATGCCGCCGCACTGCAAAGCACGCGAGCAGCTGGTGGAGCTGCGTCTATGCATGCAGCGTATGAAGAGGAGGACAAGCGTGTGCCCCAGCACGCTGGCGAGGAGGAAATAGACTGTCATTGTTGTCTCCACCCGCGTGGAGGAGGCATGCATGGTGGCTGTCGCGGTGGAAGCCGGTCGCGCGCGCGTCGAGCCCGCAAACCGGGTGCGGACGCGGAATCTACCTTCGAGACCTTGAATGCCACGTGGATCCTGCAATCTGAAGGAGCAATTTGGGTCAGTCGACTCTTGTGAGCCGTTTGATGCAACATGGATGGCTAGAAGGGCTTCTTCAACCTCCAAAATAGATGCACGGTTTATCTTCGCAGCCCGCCACACGCCTAACCGCCTGCCACTGCGCCCTTCGCTAAACCGCCTGCCACCGCCATGCTCCCCCTACCCCCGCCATCCGTTTAACCCCGGGCACGATCCATTTTTTTCCGGCAAACTGCATTCCACACCCAACACTCATAAGATAGATCATGGGCACCCTGCCATCTTCTTCCTTCAGTCCATCGAACTTCTTTAACAAATTGACTGACCCAAATTATATACTAGTACGAACGTATTAACTACAATAGGAACACAAAGATACAAGCAGTAGTACCAAATGCAAGAAGAACAGTAGTAAGACATAGTACTAGTACTATTGTACGTACTAAGGAGTTCAAATAACGAGAAAGAACATAAACATAGTTCTGCTGGGGCCTCAGCACAACACACCCTTGAAAATAAACTAAGCAACTAGTCCTCTTGACACTGCAGTAGAACCAGCATGAGTGACGACACTGCCACCTACTCGGAGTCTGAGTCCACGTCCTCGACTTTGTCCTCTTCGTCGACGCTTCTTTGCTTGAACCGGACACTAGGCTCTACTTCTTCATCCAACCCTTGTAGATATTTAAACAAAGGTAGGTATCCATTGTTGCATACAGGATGTGATCTTCATCTAATGTCTTCGACTCCCATGCATGATGAAACTCGTGATGAGGTTTCTTCAGTTTAGCGTACGAACGATCAATCATGGCTGCTGCCAGGGTCAGCATTGAAGGCTGAGAGGAGGACACCATCCCTTCCTTCTGGAGGTCGAAGGGGTCGCCTACAACGAGGCCTATCCGACCCAGGATTTCCTTGTCGTTCCTAAAGTCTACAGTAACAAATTTGACTCGGCCGCCCTTGAGGAACTTCTTAGATTCCTCGCACTCAACGTCGACATGGAATATGTGGTAGACCAAGCATAAGTCATGCACGCAAACCTGGATCACGGCGGACTTCTTCTTCTCTGCTTCCTTTAGTTTCTTCTCGCTTCCCAGGACTGTGGTGTACTCAACATCTAGCCCAGCGGCCCACTCATCATTTGAGTTTCCAAACATGTGTTTGAAGGGAGCAAGGCATTCTTTAACCATTGCAGAAGAACGGGTGTAGATGACGTCAAACTCATCACCGGTGATGGTTCTAACATTATACTCACCGCCGATCATGGAGATTTGGGACACCATGGATTTGGGAGGAGAGTTAGGATTAGTGGAACTGCCGTAATATGAAAGGACGGGACGACTGGGAGCGAACTGTTGTAAGGTATTGTACTAGTAGAAGACGGGGACGAGTAGGGCGTGTGAACGGCGTGGGGTTGCTGGCTTGCCCCGTGGATAAACGGCTACATGCCCCAAAAGAGTTCTTGAGAACTATGCGGGACCCACTAGATGTCATGTCTACTAGACCCATATCGTAGGCCTGACGGTATAGCTTCTGCCTGTTTGCACGCCATGCCGGCTTGTGTGTAACTTCAATTAATTCCATCAACCGTCGCGCCTCCCATGACCTTCGCCTCCCTCGCACGGTTGCGCCCTTTGAGACTTTGACCATCTATAAATGAGCAATTATTTTGCCTACTCCACATGCATGATACTCCTCTGGTACTTTTTACTTCCATCAACCGTTTGCAAAGTGTTTGACCAAATTTATAAGTACTAAAAATATCAATATCTACAATATCGTTTCTTGTTTTGTGACATATCAACCAATAAGAGTTGTGGGCGGTGCATGCTTTCAATGACTTAAGACTGCCAAACATGACATGAAGTGGTTAGTTCATTGCATGCAATGCTATTAATTAGCAAAAAGACATAAAGTTTTCTCGTTTTCCTCTCCGCCTTGGTCGCGGTGCACAACATAAGATGACTTACACACCTAGACGGAGGGAGTAACCCAAATAAGCACCTCTTGGGTGGGTTAGATTTTTTTTGGGTTAGTTGAGTTCAAACTAACCCAAAGTAACTCTAACACATGGATTCAAACAGGGCCAAGGTTAGCTATTAGAGTACTACTACCTCCCTTCTAGTTTAAAGGGCTCGATTAAAAAATTTGACCTACTCTTAGCAAGATAGAGGCGGTGGAATAGTTTTTGTAGTTCTTCACAAAAAATGTGTTTACCAATGCATGCATGAACACTAGTTACTCTAACCCCCCTCTCTTCTTTAATTCTTTGCCACATCAGCATGTTTGCTATTCCCGTGTGCATCATACTAGCTAAGATACCACCATTATGGCCAGCTTTAATCATCGCATGCAATAATTTAGTGCATCTTGAAATACGAACATGTGTGGGGCGTATATGTTTTTAATGACTTGAGACTATACCTAGCTCGGCATGCAAGATGAGACTTATTATGCACCGTTCCCCATACCTGCAGGAAGCCCGTTCATTTCCAAATCTTTTCCTCTCCATGTGTGGAAACAATAGGCCCGCCAGACTCTCCTTCTCCCTCCGGTGGTCCCACCACTCCACCCCGTGTGGAAAAAATCTGCATGCATGACTCTTGTCCCCCCACGCTCGTCCATTCCGTTGAAACCAGCAATATTTCCACCCCTTCCCTCCCCTGTTATTTACTCCAACAAATATGCCCACGTAGCTGTTACTTAACTGCAGGTGCATTGGGTCACTGACATATGGGCCCAATAGGGGTCTGGCCCACATGTGAGTGACGCAACTGGACCTGCAGTTAAGTCAGTGTAGCTCAGTTCATATCTTACGTAGGTGTGCCATTGCTCGCTATAAATACTGCGTCTCCCATGACATCGCTATCTCGTCCCCCTCACATTCACGTTCATCACTATCTCCTCCCCCTCCCTGGCTCCCTCTCACGTCGACCACCATGACATCGCCCCTCCCAAGCCCTAGGCGCCCCTCGCTGCACCACAAGACGGTCATGTGTTGCTGTTCTGTTCCTCGCCGCCACTAGTCGAGGAGGACGCGTCGGTGTTCTGCTCCTCGCTGCGACGTGTCGAGGTGGACGTGTCGGCGTTCCCAATCTCGCCAACATGCGCGTCAGAAGACGCGTCGGCTCCTTGCTATGAGGAGAATGCCGCGCCGCCCGCCGAGGCCCCCCAGCCTTGAGGAGCTCTGGAAAGAAATGGATGTCGCCTTGTGGGAGGCTTTGCCTCCAGCAGAGCGCGCCAAAATAGAGGCGGAGAAGAAGGCCGGGGAAGAGAGGCGCGCCACGGAATAAGCTGCCTAGGAGGCCTATCTCGCGTCCGAGAGAGTCAGGCAATTGGCTCTTTGGCATATGGCTCGTGCGAGGCCGTGAGGGTGGCGGAGGACGCCCGTGCCGACGCCCTGAGTGCAGTCGGGCCCAAGCGCCTCATCAACGTTTGGCGTACGTGGACCGGGTGCATGCTTCGAGCGAGGAGGAGTACCTGTTGGCGCCGGATGACCAGACCGGTGAGATCGCGCTCGGCCGCCGGCAAGCCGCCAATCAGCACCTCCCGAGATGCGTGGCTGAGGAAGAGGCGTTGTGTCGGCGCGCTGGGAAACGGCCGTGCACTAGGGCACTCGTGGCGCGCCGCAAGCGCTCCTGGGAGTGCTGTGGCTTTTTGGAGGAGTATAATTTTTGTTTCGTAAGGCGATCTCATTAGTTTTGGGACGCAAATGCTAAATCCCGAAAGTTCAGGAATTATTAGCGTCCTTAATTAAGTATGTAAAAGGGAAAGTTTGGAAACCTTGTGTATTCGTACGCATTTTGCAAGTACATGCATATAGCACAAACTTTACTATATACTATCGCACTACATGTCTCTCTATATATGCTTGCAGACTGTGCTACTCCCTCCGTCCAGGTCAATAAGTCAACTTTGATTGTGCATCGTGACCAAGAAGGAGGGAAGACTTATACACCTAGATGGAGGGAGTACTACTATTACTTATGTACGTGCGAATGCACGTTTTAACATTACGATGCGGTTTTTGTAAAAGTAGAAAAACAGCACTAGTCAATCTTGTGAAACCATTCAATGCAAAACAAATGCAAAAATGCTAGTTTGATTGTTTACTTTTAGCTTCTTCTTTGTGGTTATCTCTCTGTGGTACTTTGTATGGAGTATCTCACTGGTAGGAAAGGCATGCAAATTCCCAACTCGCTTCCTACACCGTGTATCAAAAAAATTCCTAACAAGTTGTGCATGCAATTGGAATTCCAACTTGATTACTACTACTAGTAGGAGTACCAGGGGCCAGCTCTTTTAGGCTTCTAGATAAGTAATCCCATAACTACTACCTCTGTCCTGGTTTATTGGTCCCCATTGTAATATGTGTCAAATTTTGATCATAAATTTAACTAATGAAATGTTAGTGCATGTCACGTGCACTAACATTTTATTAGTTAAATCTTTGGTCAAAATATAGCACAAATTACAATGGTGAGGAATAAACTATGACAGAGGTACTACTAGTAGTAGTTTAGAATCCCAAATAAATGACATGCACTAACATTTTATCAGTTAAATCTTTGGTCAAAATGTAGCACAAATTACAATGGTGAGGAATAACCAGGACGAAGGTACTACTAGTAGTAGTTTAGAATCCCAAATAAATGAGTGAGGCACCTTAATGTTACTCTCCACTGTGACTAGTCTTATGGGAAAAGCTGGGGAAGCCGCCAGAAGAAGTGTCCCTAGGAGTAGTAGGTAGGGATCGAGTGTGCGAGATAAACCGGAGAAAGTAAATGCAGAGAGATGAAATGCAAAAAAGAAGGAGGGATGTGATGGTTGCTTGTCCGTTTATTTTACCAGGCCACTTATTACTGTAAGTGATTGGGTTTTGTGATATGACGGCTTTACTACCGCGCCACGAGCGGGGTGAGAGCTGAGACTCCCGTGCAGCGCCGCCCTCTACACTAGTACTACTACATCGGTCGTGGTTTATCCCCCATTGAAATTCACTGAAGATTTAACTGACAAAATGTTAGTGCATGTCAACAAAAACAATATCCTTTGATTCGTATTTGAACATAGTTTGCAATGATATAATTTTAGGTGAAATGCATCATCATTTATCGTACTATATATAATGTTAGATAAATTTTTGGTCGTACTAATCTATAGTAAGGTGCCCGTGTGTTGCACAGAAGAGTGAAATGCATTGATCGGGGAGTTTTTTATTTTGACAAAGGATGTGGGGGTCATCTCATGTGTAACGGGTATCGATAGGTCTGTTTGGATATTATTTCATCTCTAGAGATAACAAACATCCGGGTGAAATAGATAAAAAGGTATCTTTTGCAAACAAAAGCGTTCAACTGTTCAACCTGCACCCAAACTTGTGAAGAAATAACTCTTATTGTGCTTTGCAAGAAATGATCTTCAAGAATTAGTTTTTGAGTATCCATTGTTATAAATGTTGGCTACAGATGACATGGCACTTTCTTATAGTCAACAGTTGGCTATAATATTTAAGTATTAACCATGCCCTTATACACATAGACGGAGGGATTAAATCAAGATGACTTGGAAGGGGGCAGAGGATATGTAAGAAATGGTTCATCATAAGTCTTTCACCAGTACTGTAGTAAAAATTCATACATGGAAGATTCTAGACTAAACCATAAATGGATACACTTTTATTCATGCGCGATACTCCAATAGAGCAAGATCATGCATGGAAGTCTCCACATGCTAAGACAGCGGATGACATTGAGAGAAGAATAATGATCAACATTTAACTTAGTAATGCAGATGTCCAGGTGAACCTCCTTGGAGTCCCCATGCACATTGTTGGGGGTCAAATAATACCGTGTGTCTTCCATGTCCACATTGGCCGGAAGGTCCCAGCTCGGCAGAGTCCAAGTCTGCTTGACGTAGCCAGTGTCGCCGCCCACGTAACTCCGAGGGGTAGTAATAGTGAGCACGCACCCATACATCGGCCTCGTGTCAGTGTCAGCGTCAGCGGCGTTGCCCCTGACGCACACTACAGAGATGTGGCGGCGGCCTGCGCAGGCCTCGCCGGTGCCCACGATCAAGAGGAAGACGCTGCCGTCCTCCTCTGAGTCTAGCAGGCGGCACTGATCCTCCAGCGACTCCGGCATGGTGAACGGGTAGCATGTCTCATACTTGATGTTCTTTGCCAAGGGCCAGTAGTGATCGCCGCACGCCTGCGTCAGGTGATGCACGATGTCCGCCGGCGAGCCCCAAAACGGCAGCGGGCACTCATAGCAATAGACGAAGGGCTCCTTGGAGGCATCGACCAGGCCGTCCATGAAACGGGAGTGGCTGTAGGGGACGTTCCGCCAGTTGAATATATGAGCAAGTTACTACGAGATTTACTACAAAATAAATCATGACGGCTATAACGGAGATTAAACTAATCATGCGGACTAGCATAATAGATGAACAGATCGAATCTAGGACATAGACTAGAAACAAGAATTCTACCATGATTTCGAACAGGAAGGACAGAAACACATACGGTGCAACGGGAGCAGCACCAGTGGCGTTGAGGTTGTCGCCCATGTCGATGAGGAAGAGGTTGCCGGGGTCGGGGAAGAAGTCGTCGTCGGTGAAGTCGTCGCTGCTAGCAGTCGCGAGAGTGTGCTCCCCAAATTTCAAGAGCGCCCGCCGAATGGAGCGCAGGAGGGAATGGCTGTAGGGGACGTTGCGGCCGCTGAATGGAGCGCAGGAGTAGCCCACGAAGTAGTAGATGGTGATCCTCCCTAGTCTCTATTCTTATCTCTATCTCTACTAATCTTCTTTGTTTTTATAATACACTAGTTGTAGTTGTCAAATCGAATAGTACTGCACCGTCCACTGCACGCCCGGCTGAACACACCTCCTCTCCTCCATTAAACACCTCCATTAAACCCGCATGCAAACCGAGAAACCTACTCCGGCCCGCGGGAGGAAATTTTGCCAGACGTGTTGTTTCGCGGAATACAATCATAGTCACTGCAAGGTCTTTGAGTAGGATCCCAGCTTCTCTGGGCCTCCAGGAATTTTTGACTGGAGGTTTGTAAGTAGCCTTGGTACACATTCTCTATTTGTTGGACTGAATTATCCGATTAACCAGGAGATAACCGACGACAAGGATCATGATGGCAGCTTTCTTTCATCAGGCAAAATTGTGTGTACATAGCGTACCATGCGTCTCTGCATGCAGCATACCATGATATGTGCCGCCACGCTCTGCGGCCCAAAGTAGGAGAGAGGGTCGCAAGTATCAGACTTTTTTTTGAAACCCAAGTATCAGACTTCGACCTGCTGGCCGGAGTTTCCCCTGTCAGGCACCCATCTGGTCCAAGCCGTCAGCCAATCTCCACGGCTTAATAAATAGTAACGTCTAACTGAGCTAGTTAGTTAGATGCGTACACTTCGTGTAGTAGGATCTTTATTTAGTTTGATGCATACACTTGTTCTTTTTTGGTAGCCCTTTTATAATGATGGCTGATGTTTGGTTTGGAAGAGAGAGCTGCCTCTTCACTCTTCTAGCCTGCTTACTGCTTCTGTTGCACCCCCAGCCCTGGTTGCTACTGCTGCTGTTTACAATGTACAATCAGTAGTATATTTCATCTTTTGGTTGAATAAATGTATTGTTAGAACGAAAAACACAATGTTTTGTAAGTCGTTGCACGATTCGATCCTTTAGTGCCCCGTACCGTACGCAACACATACTATTTTTCTTACAGAACACATTTTCCACTTGTTGATAACATGCAGCCCACTGATGAAGGCCCAATAGAGAAGCCCATAATTAACTGGAAGGGAGGCTCTCACATGAATCCGGCCCAGGTACATGCTCATGGTCCTCTAAACATAAATAAGTAAATAAATAAATAAAGCTAAATGCTCATGCACCAGTTCTTTAAATTCACGATTTAACAGGACGATATTATTTCCAATGATAGTGTCATTACATTCAGTCGATATTATTCTTCGGCAAAGATAGCTACCAGTCTTCTTTCTCCCAGCATTTTCTTCCTGCAACCAGCGGACCCATGCAAATCGTAGCCAACATCGTAAATAGATCCGGTCCATTTTTTTATTTTTCAATAAGAGTGTCCAACCCAGCCTAGCACATTGGCGACAACATTTTATCCTCCGCCTTGGTGCGCTCGCCGCGACGCCGCCGTCCGGCCCTGTCAACATAATTTGTTTTCAAAATGGTCCATGTCAACATAGTGAATCGGGAGAGGACTGTAGTTGTGAGTATGGCAGTACGGACCCACCAGGTCCACTCCCGAACACAAGCAAGCGCCTCATTTACTACTCAGATGAACCCCTCGTTTTTACTCTAATCCACCCTGCTGATATCTAGGACCCACACCATTTTCCACGTATAGTGAATTAACGACAGAAGTACACAACTTTTTTTAGTAGTAATTCGGAGGAGCAGGCTATAAACTGGGTTGTGCGGTCTTTGTGGCCCGTCTAATAACATGACCAGCCCAACAATTTTTTCTTTGGGAAAATTGGTAGCCTACTATTTCTTTTTGAAGAATACCCAAGCTAGGCCTATTTGCTTTCTCCGACTTATTGGGTTGCAAATCTTTCAAGACGAAGAGGGATGCATTCCGGCCTGGCCAAAGTGTATGGTCAGTGTCTGTTAAAAGTAATATGAAAAGGGGTTGAAAATTCGAAAAAAATTATAGCAAATGGGATATTAGTTTCTTTTTTGTTTTGGTTCTTCACTGATATCTTATACGTATTTCATTGGATTTAACATGACATAATGCTAATTTATTTTTAAATTTGTTTTAGTATGGCTACTGATTTTTGGATTAAGAATATTTTGTTCCCCAGCAAAAATTTGCGAATTTTCAAAATTTCCCACATATTTAGTTAATTTTTTTAACCCTAGTACTGACCAGAAAATGGGCAGCAATTCTAAAAATGGAAAACGGGCTGCAATAAAATCCATAGAATTAGAAAATGAGTAAAAATTATAAAAATAATAGCAAATGGACTGTACACGCCATAGATTTCGAGGCTGACTTGTTTACGCAAGGCTTTGTCAGTCAACACACAATTCTAGCAGAAGTGATTATTGGATATCCATCCAACGACCGACGTGCTTCTTCAATCTCTGATCTTCCTGCTCCAGCTGCCTAAACAAGCGCCGTCAGGAGTGCCTGCTCCCTCCTCTCGTGGCCCGCTGTGATGCCGCGCAGGCTTCCCCGACCCACCCTACTCCCTCCGCTGGCATGGCCACATGCAATTAACTGCCTCCTTATTACGCGAAAAAAATGATTCCTCCCACTGACATTTGGGGCGCACCGGTTGGGAGGCTGACCTGTGGGCCTACTAAGTTGACGCATACGCAGGGCTTGTCAAATTAGTCAACAAACGATTCTAGCAGCAGTAACCGTTGGATTTGAATCAAACGGTCCTGCTGCTTCTTCAATCATTGCTCTTCTTGTACCAGCCGCCCAAACCAGCGCTCATGAGACCGCCTGCTCTTGCCTCGAGTGGCTGGCTGTGCTGCCGTTGAGGCCTCATCGCCCCCTACTACTCCCACCGCTAGCCAAGCCCTACGGCGACCGCAGCCTCACACCGCACCCGAACCAGTGAACCCTCGTACTCCTCTCTGCATGGGCATCCACTGCCGCGTCTTCCCCGGCTCCGTGTCGTCCCCTTCCTAGGCCTCGCCGTCGTCCACAGCCTTGGTGTTGTCGGTGCGGCGTGGTCAATGTGGTCAACGACCGATTTCCATCGGAAGAGTACTGTACGTGGAGAGGCTGACAACTGGGTCCACGGCCACAGCCCAACTTTTTTGTGATTTTCCAATTAAGTCGCTTTGTCAGGCCTGTTGGGCTGCAAATCTTTCAAGACGAGGAGAGCTTTCGCTCGGCTGGCTGAGTAAATGGCCTATCAGTAATGAGAAATGGGTTGTACATTTTTAAAACACATCAAACCGACAATTAGTTTCAAATTTCTTTTTTTAATTTTGAGATTTTAAATTGCATTGATTTTTATGCATGGACAATTTTTGGATTTTATATTGATATATATTTATTTTTAAAATCAGTTTGAATGTGACTCGAAATTTCGAGATTAAAAACAGTTCGGACCGCACCAAAATATGCAAAATTTCGTATAATTTTTTAAACGTGGCCACAATATGGGCTTTAATGCTAACAAAAAGAATATGGGCTCCAAAAAAAACCTTAAGAATTAGCAAATGGGTTGTAAATTATTAGAAATAATGGCAGATGGGTTGTATGATGTTTTCCACAGATTTGAGGCTTTCCTAAAAAAAGGCTGACGCATAAGCAGTGCCTGTTGGATGTCCATCCAATGGTCGCCGTGCTTCTTTAATCTCTGCTCTTCTTGCTCCAGTCGCTCAAACAAGCGCCGGCAGGACTGCTTGCTCTCTCCTCCCCACGGCCGGTTGTGCTGCCGCGCAGGCCTCACCGCCCCACCGTATTCCCATCGCTGGCCTAGCCATCCCTCTATTCACCCACACCTACTATTATTCTCCGGTGATGGCAGGCGAACCAGTAAACCCTCGTACAGTCGTACTCCCCTCAGTGTGGGAAACAACTACTGAGTCTTCCTAGGGTCCGTGTCGTTCCCTTCCTAGGCCTCGCCGTCGTCCACCACCCTAGTGATCTCGGCACGGCCTAGTCAACGTGGTCAATGACCGACATGCATCTAAAGTGGACTGTACGTGGAGAGGCTGACAGCTGGGCACGGCCGCACGCAAGAAAATGCCTCCTTATTATGCGCAAAATAACGATTCCTCCACCTGACATCTGGGACCCACTGAAAGGGCCTCTGTATTTCACGAAAAATGTTACCGCCGCTGATAGCTCGGACCCACCAGCTATTCCTTCGCACGCAAGGAAGTGCCTCCTTATTACACACAAAAAAATGAATACTCCCCCTGCTAGCTGGGACCCAGTATAGTGGTCGGCTGACTTGTGGGCCTACTAAGTTGACGGGACGGAGGGCTTTGTCAACTTAGTCAATATTCACGATTCTAGCTCCACTGACCGTACGATGTCCATCCAACGGCCATAGTGCTTCATCAACCTCTAGTCTTCTTGCTCCAGCCGCCCAAACCAACGCCGGTCGTGCCTCGTGCTCCTGCCTCCCGTGGCCGGCTGCGATGTGGCGGAGGCCTCACCGCCCGTACTACTCCAACCGCTGGCCAGGCCATCCCTCTACTCACCCACACCCCCCTGTTATTCTGCGGCGACGGTGCCCTCACACCGCAATGAACCAGTGAACCCTCATACTCCTCTACACGTGGGCATCCACTACCACGTCTTCCCTGGCTCTGTGTCGTCCCCTTCCTAGGCCTCGCCGTCATCCACCGCCCTAGTGCTCTCGGCGTGGCATGGTCAACATTGTCACGGAATGGCTTCCATCGGACATGGACTGTACATGGAGAGGCTGACAGCTGGGTCCACGACCGCGGCAAGGAAGTGCCTCCTTATTACGTGCAAAATAATTATTCCTCCACCTGACAGCAGGGACCCACCGGATGGGCCACCATATTTCGCGAAAAAAATGTTTCCCCCTGACTACTAGGACCCACCAGCTACATCTTCGCATGCAAGGAAGTGCATCTGGGCAAAAAAAACGATTCGCCCCCCTAACTGCTGGGACTCACTAGCTACATCTTCGCAGGCAAGGAAGTGCCTGACAGCCGGGACCCACCTGCTCAAAGCGTACATAGCGTTGTCATTCTGGTCGCGAACGTGTACGTACATACTAGTCGATGTAGAGGCGTTCATGTGTCGTAGTAGAGGCACGCACATAGCATGTACACGTACGTACAGCGGCCAGTGTGCAAGAAAGAAAATATGCCCGCGTACGTACATACGGACGGGGTCTCGAACGCCTACTCGCACATACGTATAGCCAGGGCTCGTGTACATGGCTGGGTCGGAATGGAGAACCAACATCGTCGTCGTGTTCATGGGGAGCCAACCAGCTGGGTCGAAACGGAATGCGTCGTCGTGTTCATCGGGAGGTCTTGGATGGAACAACCGATGGAAACGAGGCCTGGCGTACTGCAGAATGGAGGAAACGGCCTTGTGTTCCACCGGCCACGTTCGAAACGGGATCCTGTTCATCGGGAGGGGTCTGGCGTACCACAAAACGGAGGAAACGGACCTCCTACGGTCGAAACGGGGGTCATGTTTATCGGGAGGGGTGTGGCATACCGCAAAATGGAGGAAACGGACTTGTGTTGGAGCGCTACGGTCAAAACGGGGGTCCTATTCATCGGGAGGGGTGTGGCGTACCGCAAAACGGGACTCCACGGGATACTGTTCATCTAACATCGACCCCTCCAGCCTCCACGGGATACTGTTCATCCACCGTCGACCTCCTCCAGCCTCCACCTGCGAATGTTCATCCACGGTCTCCTGTTCATCCAGCCTCCACCGTGCGCTACTCCACCGGCTACTGGTCAACCAGCCCTCTATACGGGCTCCTATTCAACCACCCCTCCACGGCTACTGTTCAACCCGCCCTCCGCCATCTACTATTCATCCTGCCCTCCATGGGGTGGTCCTCTTCATCCTGCCCTCCACTGGGTGGTCCTCTTCATCCTTCCCTCCATGGGTCCTGTTCATCCAGCCCCAACCGGCTCCATCGATCGGGGTACTATTCATGTAGAGGCAACACCACGGGGTCCTGTTCATCCACTCCCACCGGGAACTGTTCAACCACCCCTCGGGTTTAGTAACGCGTAGCATGCAGTGCAATCGCCCGGGTTCAGTTAGAGCCCAACGCCTCGCACACACGCCCGTACGTACAAGAGAAACGCGCATTGCTCGGCCCCCAACCACCCACCGTAACCGGGGACTCCCCGATATTTTCTGCGCCCTCGCTTCTACCATGGTTTTTTCCATCATGGACGGCCAAAGAATGTCATGCAGCTGCGTCTCCAGCCCGCCCAGGAAAAAAAGCCCATTTTCTTCATGATTTTTTGTCATAGAAGTAGGACCCCACCACATCTATGATGATATCGTGTTTTGTCATAGAAGTGTCATAAGTATGTCAGGAAAAAAATTCGTTCGTCCCAAAATGTCACGGATGTGTCTTTTTTTTGTAGTGATGTCAACTTGGTGGGACCAATTCCATTAGAGTTAGAGCATAACGTAATCTCGGTGAGACCGATTACACAAACTCGGTGGGACCAATTTTGGTAATAGGAAAACAGAGAGTTGGTCAGGGAAACTCGGTGGGACCGATTCGCTCATCTCGGTTAGAACAAAACGTTACATAGGGGAAACACAGAGTTTGCAATGCCATCTTGGTGAGACCGATTTGACTAGGGTTTCTGGCAGTGGCTATGTCAATTGAACTCAGTGGCGCCAGGTAGGAAATTGTCGGCGTTCTGGGAACGGGGGTCCCCAGACTTGCCTGCCTGCGGCCCATGGCGTGGCTTTGCTAGCAGGCCTGTACGGCCCATCTTCATCAACAAGGAATCAAGACCCTCACGAGGGGCCAAGCCTAGCGAGGCAGATGACACAAGACCTCCTCAGGAGCGGCCTCACCAGGCTGGCTCGTGAGGGGCTGAGAGTTCAAGGCAGGCAACCCTCGCAAGGTTCTCGTGACGTGAGCCATGACGATCGATACCAGGCGGGCGCCAGCTCGCGGAGTGTCCTTGTTTCCTCTTTGGTGCTAAGGGGGCAAGCGCAGGCGCGGAGTACCGAGGCATCAAGCAAAGATTTCCATATTGGTGCAACGAGACCAAGAGCAGAAGGACGGCAAGATGGAGGTCACCGTGGAGCCCAAGACGGCGTCACCACCAGAGCCTTTGGCAGGCGAAGACTGCTTTTGTCAGGATAGCTTGTACTAGCTGCCCCCCTTCGAATTGGCCGTTGTTGGCTCCCTTCCCGCTCAATATTTGGGGAGAGGACCTAGGCCACTATAAGTAGGACTAGCCACCACCATAGCTAGGGGGAGAAGACCGGATCTTAGATTGGATCCACCACATCCTTGGCCACCAAGCACAAGAACACCTCAACCTCAGGAGGTTGTTCTTCCCCTTGTACTGTTCATCCTCAGCCCAACATGCAATCCACCACCACCACACTAGAGTAGGGTATTACACCACAACGGTGGCCCGAGTTAGTCAAGTTAGTTCGTAAGTTCTTAGCCGTGCTAGGATGTGGATCGGCAGGGGGGAGATCTTTGCGCGCACCCCAGAGTTCAAACCTTAAGGGTTTTGCCGGAACCCATGATCCGACATTTGGTGCGCCAGGTAGGGGTGCGCCGGAGTCTTCCTTCTGTCAACTCACGCTCCACCATCTCCACGCCTGCTCCCCATGGCAGGCGCCCCTCCAGCTGGAGCTACCGGTGCCTACAGCGGCGCTCGGGGGCTCCGAGCCCTTGGCCCCGCCTTGCAGCAGGTGCAGTGGCCACCCAAGTTCAAGCCGGAGATGCCGCCGTGCTACGACGGCATGGCAGACCCGTCGGCTTTCCTGCATGCGTACGAGGAGTCCGTCCTGGAAGCCGGGGGCGACGACAAGATCATGGCCAACTGGTTCCCAATGGCCCTTATAGGCGCGCCACGCGCCTGGCTCCTCCATTTGCCAGAGTTTTCTGTCGCCACCTGGGAGGAGCTATGCAACCTCTTCATCACTCGCTTCGGGGAACCGGCGGCCCCCATCGTCGCAGCCCTTCTCAGCGGTTCACAGGCACCACCCTCAGATCGGCATGTCAAGCTGTACTTTTGCCAGATCGGCGCCGCTTCCAAGCGCCCAGGGGCTCCGTCTGGTTGGGCCGCGCCTGAGGCCAACCTCACCTTCGACTCGGAGGATCATCCCTCCTCCACCGTCAGCTCGGGTGCGCTCCTGATGTTGTGCCCACCCACCATCTGCCACGTATCTATCAACAAGACACTTGTCGATGGCGGCGCCGGCCTCAATGTGCTCTCCGTCGAGGCCTTCAGCCTCCTCCACGTACTGTTCGAGCGGCTCCGCCCCAGCAAGCCCTCCTCGGGGGTTGGTGGAGGCCCCGCCCGCTCCCTGGGGCAGATCTGCCTCCCCGTGACCTTCGGCACGCGCGACAACTACCGCACCGAGCTCATCGACTTCGACATCCCCCGCATTAGCCTCCGTACAACGCCATCCTCGGGTACCCAACTTTGGCCCAGTTCATGGAAGCAACCCATCCTCCTTACAATCTCATGAAGATGCCAGGGAGCCAGGGTGTCCTCACCATCAAGGGGGACGCCAAGGAGGCCCTGGTGTTGCTGAATCTTGCCCTCAAGACCGCCACGATAGCATGACCCGCCGACATGGACACCTCCAAGGCCAAGGTACCCGCACCAACCAAGAAGAAGCAGTTCTGCACCTAGGACAAGGCAGAAACCAAGAAAGTGTTAGTCGAGGAGGACGGGTCCTCAGGGGCAACCTTTACCATAGGCGCCAACCTCAAGCCTGCTTAGGAGGAGGCCCTAGTGAAGTTTTTGCGTGCAAACAAGATAATGTTCGCCTGGGAGCCCGATCAACTGGTAGGGGTCCCAAGAGAGGTAACAGAGCACCACCTGAAGGTGTGCCCCAACGTACGCCCCGTGAAGCAGAAGGCAAGGTGGCAGTCCACGGAGAAGCAAGCTTTCATTGTCCAGGAAACCCGCAAGTTGGAGGCTACGGGTGTCATTCGCGAGGTTCGGTACCCCGAATGCCTAGCAAACCCTGTCGTCATCCCCAAGAAAGGCGGGAAGGAGTGGATATGCGTCGACTTCACCAACCTCAACAAGGCCTGGCCCCAGGATCCGTTCCTGCTTCCACGCATCGACCAGATCATCGACTCCACCGCCGAGTGCGACTTGCTATGCTTCCTGCACGCGTTCTCAGGATATCACCAGATTAAGATGGAGGTAGAAGATGTGGAGAAGACGGATTTTCCTGACCCCGTGTGGGTTGTACTGCTACACTTGCATCTTGTTCGGGCTGCGCAACGTGGGCGCAACCTTCCAGCGGCTCATTCACATCGCCATAGGGCGGCAGCTTGGGAGAAACACTGAAGTCTATGTCGACGACATCGTGGTGAAGTCTCGGGAGGCGGGGACCTTGATCCAAGACCTAGAGGAGACCTTTGAAAGCCTTCGCCAGGTGGACATGCGGCTCAACCCAGAGAAATACGTGTTTGGCGTCCCTTCCGGCAAGCTGCTGGGTTTCCTGGTGTCCCACAGGGGGATCGAGGCCAACCCAGAGAAGGTCAAGGCCATTGGAGACATGATTCCACCCCAGACCCTCAAGGAAATGCAGAAGTTGGCTAGTCGGGTGACTGCGTTGGGGCGCTTCAGCTCCAAGCTGGGAGAGTGTGCCCTACCCTTCTTCAAGCTGATGAGAAAGAAGGGCCCGTTCGAGTGGACCCTGGAGGCTGACCAAGCTTTTCAAGACCTCAAGAGATACCTGACCAGCCCTCCAGTGATGGTGGTGTTGCGACGTCATGAGCCCCTAGTGCAATATCTTGCCACGTCCCCATACTCAGCCAGCGCGGCTCTGGTGGCGGTTCAGGAAGAACACCAAGCCAAGGGTGCATCACGCCGTGCTGCGCCTCCAGTAGAGATGATGCAAGACTAGAAGGGCGCCACAAGGGCCATAGTAGCAGCGGCAGAGGATCAGGCTCGGCAGGACGATGCCCCCGAACATGCAACGACTTCAGCTAGCGATCAAGTGTCGGGGGCGCTACCCCCTCAGGAGGCACCCCAGCTTCCGAAAGACGCAAACCTCATCAGCATGCCTACCCTCATTGAGCACCCGGTGTACTTCGTCAGCACGGTGTTGCGGGATGCAAGAGCGCGGTACCCCATGCCTCAGAAGCTCTTACTCACGCTCCTAGTGGCCTCGCGAAAGCTGCGACACTACTTCCAGGGCCACACCATCAAGGTCATCTCAGCTTACCCATTGGAGAGAGTGCTCAGTAGCCCCAACTCTGCTGGAAGAGTCGCTGAATGGAACATCAAGTTGCAAGCATTCCAGTTGGAGTTCAGTACTACCAGGGTCATCAAGGGAGTCGCGCTCGCTGATTTCGTGGCAGAATGGACAGACGCCTCGATACTTGAAGAAGGCGAAGACCGGTCCCTCTTGCCGGGAAGCGAGGCGCCTGACGGCTCGATGGTGCCTTCGCGCGCCAGGGCGCGGGGGATGGAGTAGTACTCATCTCGCCCACTCAGGACAAGCTCAACTACGTCGTGCAGCTCTGTTTCCAGTAGGGCGAGAAGGTCTCCAACAACATTGCAGAATACGAAGGCCTCATACCCAGCCTGAAGGCTGTAGCAGCACTGGGGGTGAAGTGTCTCACTATCAGGGGCGACTCACAGCTCCTCGTCAACTTGTCCAACAAGGTATACAAGCTGAAGGACGAGCATATGGAAGCATACCTCGCGGAGGTGCGCAAGATGGAGAAGCAATTTTTGGGCCTAGAGTTGCAGCTCGTGCCCCGTGGAACCAACAAGGAAGCTGACGACATCGCCAGAAGCGCGTCCAAGCGACCGCCCCAGGAGCCTGGCGTCTTCAAGGAGCGGCTCTTCAAGCCATCAGCAATGCCACCGTTTCAAGAACAGCTTGGCCTCGAGAGGAACTCCCGCAGCCTCCTGCCACAGGAGCCCCAGCCTGTGGCCCGACCTCAGGATAGCGCCTACTCCTAGCGCTCGAGCCCCAGGAGGGATGCTGGACCAAGGAATACCTTATGTAAGGGGCGTTACCGGAGAAGGAGGAGGACGCGGAGCGCGTGGCCCATCAGGCCACAGCATACTGCATCCAGGACGGTGAGTTATACAGGAAGCGACCAAATGATGTTTCACTGCGTCGTATCTCCAAGGAACAGGGGAAAGATCTGATAGTTGACATACACAGTGGGGACTGTGGGCACCACTCGTCGTCGCAAACCCTCGTCGGCAAGGCATTCCGAAGTGGATTCTACTGGCCTACAGGGCTCAATGATGCGACCGAGCTGGTGAAGTCCTGCGAGGCCTGCCAATTCCATGCCAAGCAGATCCATCAGCCAGCTCAGGGTCTCCAGACCATTCCACTCTCATGGCCGTTCACAGTCTGGGGGTTGGATATTCTGGGCTCGTTCCCTCGAGCGCCTAGGGGTTATCGATACCTCTACGTCGCCATCGACAAGTTCACTAAATGGCCAGAGGTTGAAGCCGTCCGCACCATCCTAGCTGGCTCTGCGGTCAAGTCCATCAAGGGCCTCGTGAGCCGTTTTGGGGTCCCCAACCGCATCATCACCTATAACGGCTCGTAGTTCACTAGTAATCTCTTCAAGTCATATTGTGCTAACCTTGGAACGCAGATCTACTACTCCTCGGTAGCACACCCCAGGAGCAATGGCCAGGCCGAACGCGCCAACGCGGAGGTCCGGAGGGGCCTCAAGACCAGGACCTTCAAGAAGAAGCTCGAAACCTGCGGCACGGGCTAGCGCGATGAGCTCTAGTCCGTGTTGTGGTCGATACGCACCACCGCCACCAAGCCAATAGGCGAAACCCTGTTCTTCCTCGTCTACAGAGCAGAAGCGGTCCTCCCTCATGAGGTTAAGCATCGCTCCTCACGGGTCCTGGCGTTTGATGAACCGCAGCAGGACGCCACGCGGGGGATGGACCTCATGCTAGGGGAGGAACATCGCCGCGAGGCTGCACTACGGGCGGCAAGATACCAGTAGGCGCTGCGGTGGTACCACCGTCGCAGTGTCTGCTCCAGGACTCTTAAGGTGGGTGACCTCATCCTGAGCCGAGTGCACTCCAGAGAGGGGTTGCATAAGGTCTCACCCATGTGGGAGGGCCCGTTCAAGGTCGTCCACGTCTCCAGGCCTTGTGCCGCATGCCTGGAGATGCAGGACATGGTACCCGTCCAGAACGCCTGGAACATCCAACACCTCCAGAAGTTCTTCTCATGAAGAAAGGCCCAGTGCCTGTGAAGAAGGCCTGGTGCCAGTGAAGAAAGGCCCAGTGCCTGTGAAGAAGGCCTGGTACCTTTGAAGAAAGGCCCAGTGCCTGTGAAGAAGGACCAGTGCCTGTGAAGCAAGGCCCCATGCCTGTGAAGAATCGCCGCCGTGACACTCTCACGTAATAATGAGTGGGACTGTACACGCCCCAGAGCCTCAGGAGAGCCGCCCTTGGTCCTTGGGGGCTCACTCCCACGCCCAGTGGCAGCACTTAGCTCCGTGCTGGTGAGAAGACATCAAAGACTAGACTAGGTGCCGGACGCGGCTTTTCATTTGCTTTCCGAAGTTGGCTCGCCCCTCTTTTAATTGAAATTTGCTTTTTGTGTCTCTTGCTGGTTCCGTTTTATCGCTTTCTGCCTCTGTTTCTGCCTTCGCGTCTTTGGTCGACCTGTACTCTCCCTCACGTCCCTGTAAGGGGGCTTAACAGGTACCTTCGCTAGCTTCCTCCTTCTATCTTTTCACGATGCACCCTCGTTCAAGCCCACAAGCTGGCGCACCTCTCCTAATCCGTGCCCCACGGGTATCGCGACGCGAAGCGCCGAGTCAAGGCCAGCGACGCCTATGACCAAGCCCCGGGTGAGCGATAAACCTCTTGACGAATTTTTTGAAGTTCCTGAGCGCATATCAGGTCAAGAAGGCCTCGACAAGTACTAGGAAGCAAGCACCTCGTGAGGAGGAGGACACTCAAAACAAGTCGAGCAAAGTTATCCCTACATAAAATGACGATGTTATGACACAACACAGAAAAGGCAAACATAACATAACGATTGAGATCATTATTCAATACACGTCCCTCCGAGGCCCATTCTGGTTTCTTTCTGATGCAGGAAGGAAAAAGAAGAATAAAATAGAAGCGACGCCTACAGCGGTCCACGGGGGCAGGCCCCAGCGCCCTCTTGAGCTCAGCCGGACCCCTCCTCGAGCTTCATGGAGGCGCGGCGACAAGACGACCTGCCACCGTCTTCTAAGCGGGCATGGCGGCTGGTCGTAGCCTCCACTGCTAGAGCTGTTGCTGGGGGAAGAGTTGTCGTAGCAGGACAAGACGCGGTCGGCACCAAGGGCGGGTTCGCCCTCATCCTCGTCCTGGCCGTCGCCAAGGCCGAGCACCTCCTCGCCGTCGTTCACCTCGGGGCAGCACCCGACGCGGTGACCATCTTCCCCAAACACCCTTACATAGAGGGTCGCGTCGCCGTCGTACTTGAAGCGAAGGGTGCATCGCCTGCCTAGGATGCACACGCAGGCGAACGTCTGGCAACCGCGGGCCAGAGCTACATTTCCTACGGCGGAGTCCTCGACCGCGACCCAGGAAGCCCTGCTGCAATAGTCGTCTACCTGTAGCCAAAGCCCGCCTGGACCAGAGGCTGGCAGCTCATCAGCGAAGAAGCGCGGGAGCTGAAGCTAGTTGTCGGCCGGGTTCTCTAACCAGACGACGAACTCCGGTAGTATCTCCGCCGAGTGGAAGCGCGGCCGGGCAGGCCGCGCGACCACAGAACGTCTCCCTTCATCAACGAGACTGCCACGACCGGAGCGACCCCTGCCCCACGAAGCGGCACCACCACAGCTGCGCGGGGCTGCAGCGGGGGTTGTGGTGAGCTTGAATGGACGGTCGCGTCCATGCTTGGGCACGGGAGAGTCGGCCCCCTCGCGAGGGGCCTTCCCCTTCTCCACGGTAGTGAACCTCTCAGGGAGGCCTGGACTAAGGGGTCCTCGGGCGTCCGGCCTGTTATCCATGGGCCGGACTGATGGGCCGTGAAGACGTGAAGACCGAAGATTGCACCATGTCCAGATTGGAATCTACTTGGCGTGGAAGGCAGGCTTGGCGACCAAAGATTCCTTTTCATGTAACCGACTCCATGTAAACCCTAGATCCCCTCGGTGTCTATATAAACCGAAGGGGATAGTCCGGGAAGGACACAACACATATACTCATTACCATATTCATAGGCTAGACTTCTAGGGTTTAGCCATTATGATCTCGTGGTAGATAAACTCTTGTAATACTCATATTCATCAATATCAATCAAGCAGGAAGTAGGGTAATACCTCCATAGAGAGGGCCCGAACCTGGGTAAACATCGTGTCCCTGTCTCTTGTTACCATCGATCCTAGACGCACAGTTAGGGACCCCCTACCCGAGATCCGCCGGTTTTGACATCGACAACCTCCTCGACGGCGCCATTGGTGGCAGGAGAGGAGCAAGGAAGGTTCAGGGGCTACGCCGAAGACAAATCTGCGCGCCGGAATCCTCGTCATTGAAGCCAGGTTCAGGGGCTACTGAGAGAGTCCTGGACTAAGGGGTCCTTCGGCGTCCGGCCTGTTATCCATGGGTCGGACTGATGGGCCGTGAAGGCGTGAAGACCAAAGACTGCACCGTGTCCGAATTGGACTCTACTTGGCGTGGAAGGCAAGCTTGGCGACCAAAGATTCCTTTTCATGTAACCAACTCCATGTAAACCCTAGATCCCCTTGGTGTCTATATAAACCGAAGGGGATAGTCCGGAAAGGACACAACATATATACTCATTACCATATTCATAAGCTAGACTTCTAGGGTTTAGCCATTATGATTTCGTGGTAGATCAACTCTTGTAATACTCAAATTCATCAAGATCAATCAAGCAAGAAGTAGGGTAATACCTCCATAGAGAGGGCCCGGACCTAGGTAAACATCGTGTCCCCTGTCTCCTGTTACCATCGATCCTAGACGCATAGTTAGGGACCCCCTACCCGAGATCCGCTGGTTTCGACACCGACATTGGTGCTTTCATTGAGAGTTCCACTATGCCGTCGACAGAAGGCTCAATGGCCCCTTCGATCGTCAGTAATGACATTGTCCAGGGAGAAACCTTTCTCCCGGGACAGATCTTCGTATTCGGCGGCTTCGTACTGCGGACCAACTCGTTTGGCCATCTGGAGCAGATCGACAGCTATGCCCCTGGCCATCAGGTCAGATTCGGAAGCCTGAACTACGTCGCGGACGTCCGTGGAGATTTGAGCTTCGACGGATTCGAGAACGCGGCAACTGCTCCCCGTTGCCTCGACGAACATGGCTTAAACCTGTCATCGGGCCGCATCCAGGAGATAGCTCCTGTAACAGCTCTGGCCTTAAATCTGGAGCACGTCAAGTCGCCCAAAGACGGGAAGCTCGACCCCATCACGGGGGCTACCGATTCCGCGGTGCTGGAGCCGCACGCAGATTCCACTTCATACGATATCCGCATCAATGGAACCTCGGACTCGCCTCCGATGTCGAACTTCGAACCCTGCGAACCCGCGTATACCGAACTCGATCGGTTATTGATCCTCAAGTTCAGCGTCGCAGATGTCTTCCATCACTCGCCCAAGGGTGACATACTAAACTCGCTAAAAAACCTATCCCTGGCGGACGACCCGTCGCCGAACTATGTTCGGTTTGAACTTTCGGTGAACGATGGAGAATTTTGTTTCCCACCCGCCACCCACTCTGTAGCCACCGTTGAAGACCTAACCAACACGCCCGACCCCCTCTCTGAAGACATTGACGGTGTGGACAACGATAATGGGCAGGGATAGAGCTTCCTACCCACTCGGCACGGGATGACCACTTCCTGGTATGACATGTGTATGTTAGACACACCTTACGGCGCTCTCAACGATGATAAGGAGGACCCTGTCGAGAATAAACCGCCTGGTACATAGCCCGGACACCGGCACCCTAGGTCACATCACCCAAGAGAAAACACTGCCAGCACCAGAGAAGATGACACTCCAGACAACAAAGACCCTATTGAGGTAGAATCCGAGCAGGATGAATAGGAAGGCCGGCAGGACAGCTCTGGTGAACAAACCACATATGGGGACTCGGAGGACAGCAATTATCTCCCACTCTCCGAGGAAGAAGAGATCCTCGGCAACGAAGACTTTATCATGCCAAAGGAACCTCTTGAGGAGGAGCACTTTAAACGCAAGCTTATAGCCACTGCAAGGAGCCTAAGAAAGATGCAGCTGCAGCTTCAAGCAAGCCAAGATTTGCTCAATGATAGATGAACCGAGGTCTTGTCCACCGAAGAATACGGCCTTAGCAGCCCAGTCAAAAGCCACCCCAAGAATAGGTGGCTCCCTCAATACGATGGCAGGGCGATGGATCCCATACCACCATCGAATAATGCGGCGGGCCGACCACAGTTCGGTCCAGTCAAAGCAGCAGCCGAAGCATAGCACCATACCAACCCATCCGGTTGTCAAAAGAAAACAGCTCGGAGGAATACATGCGATATCAACCAATACACTAAAGGTAGAGCAGGACATACACGATCGACGTGCAGATCACAAATATATACCCTGACCGACGATGATGGTCGGCTATTCCAACGCTATAAAGCCAACCATGCCCGGGCCGAACACCGTAAACAGAACCCGCCGGAGGTGCTTCATAGTGTGGCCCAACATAGAGGAGCCGCACACCCTTTATGCTTCACCAACGAAGTAATGGAGCACGAATTTCCAGACGGGTTTAAACCCATCAACATTGAATCATTCGATGGAACAACAGATCCTACGGTATGGATCGAGGATTACCTCCTTCATATTCACATGGCCCGTGGAGATGACATCCATGCCATTAAAGAGCTACCTCTCAAGCTTAAAGGGCCATCTCGGTACTGACTAAACAGTTTGCCAGAAAATTCCATTAGCAACTAGGAAGATTTGGAAGACGCATTTCGAGGCAATTGCAAGGGAACATATGTCCGGCCATTATACGCCGATGACTTAAGTCACATTGTCCAGGAGCCCAGCAAGTCAGCCAGGGAGCTCTGGACCAGGTTCTTAGTCAATAAGAACCTAATTGTCGACTGTCCGGACGCAGAAGCCCTTGCGGCCTTCAGACACAGCATCTGGGATGAATGGCTAGCGCGTCACCTCGGCCAGGAAGGACCAAAATCTATGGCAGCCCTTACCGCTCTAATGAGCCGCTTCTGCGCGAGAGAAGACAACTTGCTTGCTCATAAAAGCAACGACGCCAGCAGCCCGGGCACCTCCAAAATCCGAGATTGCAACGGCAATACACGACAAACCGAACACAACGGTCGCAGTAATATATGCGACATAGTGGTGAAAGCTAGATTTCACAATCCGAAGCCCGGTCAATGGAAGAAGCCACTAAAGGCAAACCAGGATGGACCATCCACCCTTGACAGGATATTGGACCGACCTCGTCAGATTCACAGTCACCCTGATATGCCAGCTAATCATACCAACCGAAACTATTGGGTCTTCAAGCAGGCAGGCAAGCTTAAAGCTGTTCACAAGGGGAGGAGGCCACCAGGCGATAAAGATGACGGATCAGCTCGTCGGCAGAACGTCAGGGGCCAGAAACAGTTTCCCTCCGACGTTCGACTACTTCGGGAACGCGAATAGTAGTCCGTCTTCCGCCACCCATGTACTGTACTGGCAAAATTTGCACCACGCGCACATCACTACACACTCGAGATACCATGGGCATCGGCGGAAGCATAATACGGACAACCCTGCAAGCATTCCCATAACGTTTTCTATCTGCTTACTTCATTTTTCTGTATCATCCCTAAATAACAGGTGACCAGCTGGACAGCATCTACAACGGACTTTATCGGAGTTCGGATCTGTATGCTCACCTAAGGGGCTACTTCCGTTAAGGGTCCCCCCCCCCCCCGATGACGGGCGAC
>NC_041386.1:237999818-238025630 GCF_002162155.2 Triticum dicoccoides | reverse complement strand
TATATATACACATAAATTTATCATTGGCACATCGCTCCGTTCTCAGTTAGTCTCATCCGAACCGATCTCTCATACTCTTTCAACAATAAGTACGGCCTTAACGGCGGCTCTGCAGATACACCTCGGCATACCCTGCCAGGGGCTCGGCATGGGAACGAATGAGCTGCCTGTAAAAGTCCGAACAGCTCTATAGCGTACTTCGGCGTCGCAAGTTTGGCCTTATATGCATCATCTCCGAATCATTGTCTTTGGTCAATAGTTGGGTTGCCCGGCTCCTGTGTTTGCTACCATACGTTCTGCCCTATCGGCTAGGGTAGTAAAGGGAGAACTTCTGCATTGTGCCCTGGCCTAGACCGGATGAGCACCTCAGTAGAGAAAGCCGAAAACTGACTATCATGATGCGGCGAGAGCTGGTCAACCACTTGACGACTTATTGGAATCCTTAGCAATTCTCCTTGTAACACGAAGGATCTTTTTCAGATCAGATATGCAAGGCACCACACACCGCATACACACCAGGGGCTATGTCATAGCCCCACCATAAAACCACTATGGTTAAGTGAAAGTGTTAACAGCTTATAGTCCGGTTGCCTTGTTCGCCACATTATCACCTTCTTCATGGACCAAGACGTAGGATAAAGAGTGATTAAATGCTTTTCCGAACACCCCCGTACTTCCTAGGACGGGGATGAAGCCGACGACTGGAAAACTTTCAGATTATATTAAAACAACCACACAGGAGGAATTCAAGCTTTCGAGCAAAACATAAATAGATTAACTATAAAGTTGTCTTTTACAATCATCATACACCTCACTCGAACATTATGTTTTTTGAACATTGACCCTCTATCAAGCGGGCGGCCTCCAGGACGTCTTCAACATAACTCTCTGGTTCCGAATGGTCCCAGCCTCCAGGCGGACCCTTCGTGGCAACGTCGATGACCTTCATCTTTCCCCAAATTGTCTTGACTCGGGCAAGGGCCATCCGTGCACCTTCAATGGACGCCGATCGCTTCGCAGCATCGATTCACAGCACCATGTCGACAAGCTTCTGCACCAAACTGAAATAACTACTCTGCGCAGGCTCGGTTGGCCATAGCCGGATTATAACATCCTTCATGGAAGCGCCAGATACCCTATGAAGTTCGGCCCATTGGGACATCTGTTCATTAAGCAGCAGCGGGCGCTTAGACGCACCGAACTGTGACCAAAAAAGCTTCTCCATTGCATATCCAGCTCGCGCTTGGTAATACCACGCTGCATCGGAAGAACTCTTCGGCAAGTCCAAATACTCGTCCAGAGAACTCCACACTGGGTTCAGCTGAGCATAGTCCGGGTCGCCGAACTTAGTTTGCAGCAGAAAAGGCTTTGCAACCACAATCTCTTTCGCCTGCCGAACCTCCTCACGGAGTGCTCTGGACTCTGATCGCACTTCTCTTGCCTCCTATGGGGCCTTGTCCAGTTCAGCCGTTATGGCTTCATTCTCCTTCTCAAGAAATTCGCAGCGGCCAGTGGCATTTTCCAAAGTGAGTGCCATCATGGATACCTTCTCATCGCCCTGGTATCGCGCAGCTTGTTCGGCCTTCAGTTCAACCGATGCCTCTTTAGCAGTAGCATCACTAAGACGGACCCGCTCCTTGGCCCGGACTAGCTCCGCTCAAAGAGCCTCCAGGTATGCAGCACCATCTGCATTGTATGCACATTTAATATATAGCACTTTCCCACGTCAAACACATTGGTGTAAAGAATGCTCGAAATACATATCTTGCGAGTCATCAAGATGCCTCTTGATCAATGCAATGTCATCCTCTGCAATATCTAGCTTTTGTTGTAGTTCGGCCACTTCCGTATTCCACGCAGCCACAGGAGGGGTAGCAGCCTGTATTTCAAATTAAACCAAGGTTAATACTTGAGCATATCTCTTTGGTCCTCCGATCGCTTCCTTCGGAAGACAATCCGAGTCCCAGGGGCTACTACATATACAACAAGTGCATTCTGTCAATAAAACTCAATTGACAAAACTACATCATGTTGGAAATATGCCCTAGAGGCAATAATAAATTAGTTATTATTATTATATTTCCTTGTTCATGATAATCGTTTATTATCCATGCTAGAATTGTATTGATAGGAAACTCAGATACATGTGTGGATACATAGACAACACCATGTCCCTAGTAAGCCTCTAGTTGACTAGCTCGTTGATCAATAGATGGTTACGGTTTCCTGACCATGGACATTGGATGTCATTGATAACGGGATCACATCATTAGGAGAATGATGTGATGGACAAAGACCCAATCCTAAGCCTAGCACAAGATCATGTAGTTCATATGCTAAAGCTTTTCTAATGTCAAGTATCATTTCCTTAGACCATGAGATTGTGCAACTCCCGGATACCGTAGGAGTGCTTTGGGTGTACCAAACG
Organism: Triticum dicoccoides; assembly: GCF_002162155.2. NCBI lineage: Eukaryota > Viridiplantae > Streptophyta > Magnoliopsida > Poales > Poaceae > Triticum > Triticum dicoccoides. The sequence goes on along the minus strand of NC_041386.1, from coordinate 238,023,202 downwards.
TCACAACGTAATTGGGTGACTATAAAGGTGCACTACGGGTATCTCCGAAAGTGTCTGTTGGGTTGGCACGAATCGAGACTGGGATTTGTCACTCCGTGTGACGGAGAGGTATCTCTGGGCCCACTCGGTAGGACATCATCATAATGTGCACAATGTGATCAAGGAGTTGATCACGAGATGATGTGTTACGGAACAAGTAAAGAGACTTGCCGGTAACGAGATTGAACAAGGTATCGGGATACCGACGATCGAATCTCGGGCAAGTATCGTACCGATAGACAAAGGGAATTGTATACGGGATTGATTAAGTCCTTGACATCGTGGTTCATCCGATGAGATCATCGTGGAACATGTGGGAGCCAACATGGGTATCCAGATCCCGCTGTTGGTTATTGACCGGAGAGTCGTCTCGGTCATGTCTGCATGTCTCCCGAACCCGTAGGGTCTACACACTTAAGGTTCGGTGACGCTAGGGTTATAGAGATATTAGTATGCGGTAACCCGAAAGTTTTTCGGAGTCCCGGATGAGATCCCGGACGTCACGAGGAGTTCCGGAATGGTCCGGAGGTAAAGAATTATATATAGGAAGTGCTATTTCGGGCATCGGGACAAGTTTCGGGGTCATCGGTATTGTACCGGGACCACCGGAAGGGTCCCGGGGGTCCACCGGGTGGGGCCACCTGCCCCGGGGGCCACATGGGCTGTAGGGGGTGCACCTTGGCCTACATGGGCCAAGGGAACCAGCCCCTAGAGGCCCATGCGCCAAAGGGACAAGGGGAGGGGAGAGTCCTAAAGGGTGAAGGCACCTCCGAGGTGCCTTGGGGAGGATGGACTCCTCCCCCCCTTGGCCGCACCCTTCCTTGGAGGAAGGGGCAAGGCTGCGCCCTCCCCCTCTCCCTGGCCCTATATATAGTGGGGGGGAGGGAAACCATACCTAAGCCCTGGCGCCTCCCTCTCCCTCCCATGACACATCTCCCTCCTCCCGCAGCGCTTGGCGAAGCCCTGTTGGAATCCCGCTACTTCCACCACCACGCCGTCGTGCTGCTGGATCTCCATCAACCTCTCCTTTCCCCTTGCTGGATCAAGAAGGAGGAGACGTCGCTGCTCCGTACGTGTGTTGAACGCGGAGGTGCCGTCCGTTCGGCGCTAGGATCATCGGTGATTTGGATCACGACGAGTACGACTCCATCAACCCCGTTCTCTTGAACGCTTCCGCGCGCAATATACAAGGGTATGTAGATCCACTCCTCCCTCGTTGCTAGATGACTCCATAGATTGATCTTGGTGACACATAGGAAAATTTTGAATTATTGCTACGTTCCACAACAGTGGTATCAGTGCTAGGTCTATGCGTAGTTTCTATGCACGAGTAGAACACAAAGTAGTTGTGGGCGTTGATTTTGTTCAATATGCTTACGGTTACTAGTACAATCTTGATTCGGTGGCATTGTGGGATGAAGCGGCCCAGACAGACCTTACACGTACTCTTACGTGAGACTGGTTCCACCGACTGACATGCACTAGTTGCATAAGGTGGCTAGCGGGTGTCTGTCTCTCCCACTTTAGTCGGATCGGATTCGATGAAAAGGGTCCTTATGAAGGGTAAATAGCAATTGGCATATCACGTTGTGGTCTTTGCGTAGGTAAGAAACATTCTTGCTCGAAACCCATAGCAGCCACGTAAAACATGCAAACAACAATTAGAGGTCGTCTAACTTGTTTTTGCAGGGTATGCTATGTGATGTGATATGGCCAAGAAGAATGTGATGAATGATATGTGATGTATGAGATTGATCATGTTCTTGTAATAGGAATCACGACTTGCATGTCGATGAGTATGACAACCGACAGGAGCCATAGGAGTTGTCTTAATTTATTTATGACCTGCGTGTCAACATAAATGTCATGTAATTACTTTACTTTATTGCTAACCATTAGCTGTAGAAGTAGAAGTAATAGTTGGCGAGACAACTTCATGAAGACACGATGATGGAGATCATGATGATGGAGATCATGGTGTCATGCTGGTGACGATGATGATCATGGAGCCCCGAAGATGGAGATCAAAAGGAGCAATATGATATTGGCCATATCATGTCACTGTTTGATTGCATCTGATGTTTATCATGTTTATACATCTTATTTGCTTAGAAACGACGGTAGTAAATAAGATGATCCCTCATTAAAATTTCAAGAAAGTGTTCCCCCTAACTATGCACCGTTGTGAAAGTTCGTCGTTTCGAAGCACCATGTGATGATCGGGTGTATAGATTCTTACGTTCGAATACAATGGGTGTTGACGAGCCTAGCATGTACAGACATGGCCTCGGAACACATGCGAAACACTTAGGTTAACTTGACGAGCCTAGCATGTACAGACATGGCCTCGGAGCACAAGAGACCGAAAGGTCAAGCATGAGTCGTATGGTAGATACGATCAACATGAAGATGTTCACCGATGATGACTAGTCCGTCTCACTTGATGATCGGACATGGCCTAGTTGACTCGGATCATGTAATCACTTAGATGACTAGAGGGATGTCTATCTGAGTGGGAGTTCATAAGATGAACTTAATTATCCTGAACATAGTCAAAAGGATTTTACAAATTATGTCGTAGCTCGCACTTTAGTTCTACTGTTTAGATATGTTCCTAGAGAAAATTTAGTTGAAAGTTGATAGTAGCAATTATGCGGACTAGGTCCGTAAACTGAGGATTGTCCTCATTGCTTCATAGAAGGCTTATGTCCTTAATGCACCGCTCAGTGTGCTGAACCTCGAACGTTGTCTATGGATGTTGCGAACATCTGACATACACATTTTTTATAACTACGTGATAGTTCAGTTAAACGGCTTAGAGTTGAGGCACCGAAGACGTTTTGAAACATCGCGAAACATATGACATGTTTCGAGGGCTGAAATTGGGATTTCAGGCTCGTGCCCACGTCAAGAGGTATAAGACCTCTGACGATTTTCTTAGCCTGCAAACTAAGGGAGAAAAGCTCAATCGTTGAGCATGTGCTCAGATTGTTTGAGTACTACAATCATTTGAATCGAGTGGGAGTTGATCTTCCAGATGAGATAGTGATGTTTCTCCGAAGTCATTACCACCAAGCTACTAGAGCTTCGTGATGAACTATAATATATCAGGGACATATATGATGATCCTTGAGATATTCGCGATGTTTGACACCACAAAAGTAGAAATCAAGAAGGAGCATCAATTGTTGATGGTTGGTGAAACCACTAGTTTCAAGAAGGGTAGGGCAAGAAGGGATACTTCATGAAACGGCAAATCAGTTGCTGCTCTAGTGAAGAAACCCAAGGTTGAACCCAAACCCGAGACTAAGTGCTTCTGTAATAAGGGGAACAGCCACTGGAGCAGAATTACCCTAGATACTTGGTAGATGAGAAGGCTGGCAAGGTCAACAGAAGTATATTGGATATAAATTGTGTTGATGTGTACTTTACTAGTACTCCTAGTAGCACCAGGGTATTAGATACCGGTTCGGTTGCTAAGTGTTAGTAACTCGAAATAAAAGCTACGGAATAAATGGAGACTAGCTAAAGGTGAGATGACGATATGTGTTGGAAGTATTTCCAAGGTTGATCAAATATCGTACGCTCCCTCTACCATTGAGATTGGTGTTTGCGTTGAGCATAGACATGATTGGATTATGTCTATCGCAATACGATTATTCATTTGAAGAGAATAATGGTTACTCTGTTTATTTGAATAATACCTTCAATGGTCTTACACCTGAAATGAATGGTTTATTGAATCTCGATCGTAGTGATACACATGTTCATGCCAAAAGATAGTAATGATAGTACCACCTACTTGTGGCACTGCCACGTAAGTCATATCGGTATAAAACGCATGAAGAAGCTCCATGTTGATGGATCTTTGGGCTCACTCATTTTTGAAAAGTTTGAGACATGCGAACCATGTCTATTGGTGTATATGCATGAAGATACTCCATGCAAATGGACCATTTGGACTCACTTGATTTTGAATCACTTGCGACATGCAAATCATACCACATGGGCAAGATGACTGAAAGCCTCGTTTTCAGTAAAATGGAACTAGAAAGCAACTTGTTGGAAGTAATACATTTTGATGTGTGCAGTCCAATGAGTGTTGAGGCATATAGTGGATATCATTATGTTCTTACTTCACAGATGATTTGAGTAGATGTTGAGTATATTTACTTGATGAATCACGAGTCTGAATTATTGAAAGGTTCAAGTAATTTCAGGGTGAAGTTGAAAGATCGTCGTGACAAGAGGATAAGATATCTATGATATGATCATAGAGATGAATATCTGAATTACGAGTTTGGCATAGAATTAAGACATTGTGGAAATTGTTTCACAACTAATACAGCCTGGAACACCATAGTGTGATGGTGTGTCCGAACATCATAACTGCACCCTATTGGATATGATGCATACCATGATGTCTCTTATCGAATTACCACGATAGTTTATGGGTTAGGCATTAAAGACAACCACATTCACTTTAAATAGGGCACCACGTAATTCCGATGAGATGACACCGTATGAACTATGGTTTAGAGAAACCTAAGCTGTTATTTCTTAAAAGTTTGGGGCTGCGACGCTTATGTGAAAAGTTTCAGGCTGATAAGCTTGAACCCAAAGCGGATAAATGCATCTTCATAGGACACCCAAAACAGTTGGGTATACCTCCTGTCTCAGATCCGAAAGCAATAAGGGATTGTTTCTAGAATCAGGTCCTTTCTTGAGGAAAAGTTTCTCTCGAAAGAATTGAGTGGGAGGATGGTGGAGACTTGATAAGGTTGTTGAACCGTCTCTTCAACTAGTGTGTGGCAGGGCACAGGAAGTTGTTCCTGTGGCACCTACACCAATTGAAGTGGAAGCTTATGATAGTGATCATGAAACTTCAGATCAAGTCACTGCCAAACCTCGTGGGATAACAAGGATGCGTACTACTTCAGAGTGGTACGTAATCCTGTCTTGGGATTCATGTTGCTAGACAACAATGAACCTACGAGCTATGGAGAAGCGATGGTGGGCCCGGATTCCGATAAATGGCTCGAGGCCATAAAATCCGAGAGAGGATCCATATATGAAAACAAAGTGTAGACTTTGGAAGAACTACTTCATGGTCGTAAGGCTGTTAGGTACATATGGATTTCAAAAGGAAGATGGACAATGATGGTAAATGTCACCATTAAGAAATCTCGACTTGTCGTTAAGATGTTTTCCGACAAGTTCAAGGAGTTGACTGCGATGAGACTTTCTCACTCGTAGCGATGCTAAGAGTCTGTAGGAATTATATTAGCGATTATTGCATTATTTATGAAATCTTGCAGATAGGATGTCAAAACATTGTTTCCTCGACGATTTTCTTGAGGAAAGGTTGTATGTGATACAACCGGAAGGTTTTGTCAATCCTGAAAGATGCTAATAAGTATGCAAAGCTCCAGCAATCCTTCTAAGGACTGGAGTAAGCATCTCGGAGTTGGAATGTATGCTTTGATAAGATGATCAAAGTTTTGGGTGTATACAAAGTTTATGAGAAACTTGTATTTCCAAAGAAGTGAGTGGGAGCACTATAGAATTTCTGATGAATATATGTTGTTGACATATTGATCAGAAATGACGTAGAATTTATGGAAAGCATATAGGGTTATTTGGAAAGTGTTTTTCAATGGAAAACCTGGATTAAGTTACTTGAACATCGAGCATCAAGATCTATAACGATAGATCAAAACGCTTAATGGTACTTTCAAATGAGCACATACCTTGACATGATCTTGAAGGTGTTCAAGATGGACCAGTCAAAGAAGGAGTTCTTGCCTGAGTTGTAAGGTATGAAGTTAAGACTTAAAGCTCGACCATGGCAGAAGAAAGAGGAAGGACAAAGGTCGTCCCCTATGCTTTTATCATAGGCTCTCTACAGTATGCTATGTTGTGTACCGCACCGGAAATGTGCCTTGCCATGAGTTAGTCATGGGGTACAAGAGTGATCTAAGAATGGATCACAGGACAACGGTCAAAGTTATCCTTAGTAACTAGTGGACTAGGGAATTTTCTCGATTATGGAGGTGGTAAAAGAGTTCGTCGTAAAGGGTTACGCCGATGCAAACTTTGACACTAATCCAGATTATTCTGAGTAGTGAACTGGATTCGTATAGTAGAACAGTTATTTGAAATAGCTCCAAATATAGCATAGTAGCTGCATCTACAAGATGACGTAGAGATTTGCGAAGTACATACGGATCTGAAAGATTCAGATCCGTTGACTATAACATCTCTCACAAGCATAACATGATCAAACCCAGAACTCATCGAGTGTTAATCACATGGTAATGTGAACTAGATTATTGACTCTAGTAAACTCTTTGGATGTTGGTCACATGGCGATGTGACCTGTGAGTGTTAATCACATGACGATGTGAACTAGATTATTGACTCTAGTGCAAGTGGGAGACTGTTGGAAATATGCCCTGGAGGCAATAATAAATTAGTTATTATTATTATATTTCCTTGTTCATGATAATTGTTTATTATCCATGCTAGAATTGTATTGATAGGAAACTCAGATACATGTGTGGATACATAGACAACACCATGTCCCTAGTAAGCCTCTAGTTGACTAGCTCGTTGATCAATAGATGGTTACGGTTTCCTGACCATGGACATTGGATGTCATTGATAACGGGATCACATCATTAGGAGAATGATGTGATGGACAAAGACCCAATCCTAAGCCTAGCACAAGATCATGTAGTTCGTATGCTAAAGCTTTTCTAATGTCAAGTATCATTTCCTTAGACCATGAGATTGTGCAACTCCCGGATATCATAGGAGTGCTTTGGGTGTACCAAACGTCACAACGTAACTGGGTGACTATAAAGGTGCACTACGGGTATCTCCGAAAGTGTCTGTTGGGTTGGCACGAATCGAGACTGGGATTTGTCACTCCGTGTGACGGAGAGGTATCTCTGGGCCCACTCGGTAGGACATCATCATAATGTGCACAATGTGATCAAGGAGTTGATCACGAGATGATGTGTTACGGAACGAGTAAAGAGACTTGCCGGTAACGAGATTAAACAAGGTATCGGGATACCAATGATCGAATCTCGGGCAAGTATCGTACCGATAGACAAAGGGAATTGTATACGGGATTGATTAAGTCCTTGACATCATGGTTCATCCGATGAGATCATCGTGGAACATGTGGGAGCCAACATGGGTATCCAGATCCCGCTGTTGGGTATTGACCGGAGAGTCCTCTCGGTCATGTCTGCGTGTCTCCCGAACCCGTAGGGTCTACACACTTAAGGTTCAGTGACGCTAGGGTTATAGAGATATTAGTATGCGGTAACCCGAAAGTTGTTCGGAGTCCCGGATGAGATCCCGGACGTCACGAGGAGTTCCGGAATGGTCCGGAGGTAAAGAATTATATATAGGAAGTGCTATTTCGGGCATCGGGACAAGTTTCGGGGTCATCGGTATTGTACCGGGACCACCGAAAGGGTCCCGGGGGTCCACCGGGTGGGGCCACCTGCCCCGGGGGCCACATGGGCTGTAGGGGGTGCACCTTGGCCTACATGGGCCAAGGGCACCAGCCCCTAGAGGCCCATGCGCCAAAGGGACAAGAGGAGGGAAGAGTCCTAAAGGGGGAAGGCACCTCCGAGGTGCCTTGGGGAGGATGGACTCCTCCCCCCTTGGCCGCACCCTTCCTTGGAGGAAGGGGCAAGGCTGCGCCCTCCCCCTCTCCCTTGGCCCTATATATAGTGGGGGGGAGGGAGGGCAACCATACCTAAGCCCTGGCGCCTCCCTCTCCCTCCCATGACACATCTCCCTCCTCCCGCAGCGCTTGGCGAAGCCCTGTTGGAATCCCGCTACTTCCACCACCACGCCGTCGTGCTGCTGGATCTCCATCAACCTCTCCTTTCCCCTTGCTGGATCAAGAAGGAGGAGACGTCGCTGCTCCGTACGTGTGTTGAACGCGGAGGTGCCGTCCGTTCGGCGCTAGGATCATCGGTGATTTGGATCACGACGAGTACGACTCCATCAACCCCGTTCTCTTGAACGCTTCCGCGCGCGATCTACAAGGGTATGTAGATCCACTCCTCCCTCATTACTAGATGACTCCATAGATTGATCTTGGTGACACGTAGGAAAATTTTGAATTATTGCTACGTTCCCCAACACATCACAAACCTCAAAACCTCTCAGAAGGCTCGTAAAGGCCTCGTTCAATCCACTCTTCGCGGATAGAACCCTTTTGACCACTGTAGACATCAAGGTACGGTGCTCTTCTGAAATGGATGACCGTCGTAGCAAGCCCGTCAGCATGTCCGATGCTCATGGGTCTTGGGAAACTGCCGCCGGAGTACAACATTCCTGTGAAGGAACCCGCTTACTTGCCTCCAGAGTCGTCTCCGGCTATAAACCGTATGATTCGGAGACACCAGTCTTTATCCCGGAACCCCGAGTGACAGAGACACTGCCTTCGGGTAACACCTCCTTTGCTTCCTGTACTACTTGGTGTTCAGGAGAAGCCCATCGGGTCGATACCTCGGTATCATCTCCCCAGTAGGGCGATGAGGCCGGAGGAGGCGTGTCACTCTCCATCATCTCCGGAAGAAGATCTCCCTCAGGAGGAGGACGATTGAGAAGCACCAGGCGTTAACCTGCGTGGATGAACATATATCGGACGATTACTTCACTAATAGGAAAAGAATGAGGTGCATTTAAAGTACCCCAGCCTCGCTTACGGTCTGCCTTGAGGCTCATCCTCGTCATCAAACTCTATGGCAGCGTCGCTCGCCCGGCCCAAGCCGCTCAACGATGGTGTTTTTCCTCTCTAGGAAGGCTTCCCCTCTAGATCTTTGGAGGCGACCCTCTTCTTTCCCTGGAGCACCCCCTCTGCACTCTTTCCCTTGGGCAAAGGGATTTCAGTTTCCCCGAACGCAGCCACCTGGTACGGTGTTGGGATCAGCATTCTCGTCAGCAGGTCGGTCGCAAGGCCTTCAGTAAGGGGCGCCGGACACCAGATTAGCACCGCTTTCTTTATCCAGTCCTGTACATGGACGGATTGTTCAGTATCTTGATTAAGGGATACCAGTATGGAAGGTGCTCGGATATCGAGTACTTACCGAAGTGCCCGAATGATTGTAGTCAAGGCCAACGTCTTTGGTCGTGTCCGGCCATAGCTCTTGCTCCCCGAAATATAACTTCCACATTCCTTCATGCGTGGTACCGAAGAAGTGATGTAGAGTCCACTTTCCTTCTGGGTTAAACTCCCACATACGAAGAGGTCGCCGCTGACATAGCAGGATCCGGCGGACTAGCATAATTTGAACGCCGTTCGCAAGATCGATGTCCTTCTCGGTAAGGCTTCGGATGCGACTTTGCAGAGTCTGCACTTCATTGATGGATCCCCAGTCCAATCCCTTACTAACCCACGAAGCGAGCTGAATTGGAGGGCCGGGTTGGAACTCAGGTGTTGTCGCCCACTTGGGGTCCCGCGGCTCGTTGATATAAAACCACCCCCACTGCCATGGGTCGGAAGATGTGGCAAAAGATCCTTCGGGCGAAACAGCGCCGGCCAGCTTGCCTATTATGGCGCTGCCGCACTCTGCCTGCTCCTCTTCTGCCACCTGCAGCCTCACATCAAAGTTCTTGAGACACAAACCAAAGTGAGGAGGAGTCCAGAGTAAGGCCTCACACGTGACGATAAATGTCGAGATGAGGAGAATAAAGTCCGGGGCCAGATCGTTAAAATCTAGCTCATGGTAGAACATGAGCCCTCAAAGAAGGGGTTAAGCGCGAACCCTAGCCCGTGAAGAAAGTGGGATACGAACACTACCATCTCGCCACATCTGGGGGTCGGTATGACTTGCCCTTATGCCGGAAGCCGATGAAAGATTTCTGAGGTCAGATACCTCGCTGCACGGAGCATCGCAATATCCTCCTCCGTGACAGAAGAAGCCACCCACCGGCCCTGATGGTTGGATCCAGACATGACTAGGGCTGGTGGCGATTGGAACCCGAGGGTTGGAACTTGGGGTGGCCGGGTTGAGGAAGGAGAAAGTGTAAGGGAAGAAAACGAGACTGTCTCTCTATATAAAGGCCCCGAATATTGGGCGTCTCCCCCAAGGTCTCTAAACTTACCTATCACCAAGGAGTTGTACCCAGGGTACGGTTGGGTTACCCACACCTGCATTAATGAAAATCCTGTAAACAAAGGGACACGATCTCTGCCCTGACGAGACGTGCCAGTAAAACCACACCCCGAGACGTGGGGCGGTTTGCTAGCTGACAGTTGGAAATAGCAACCGGGCAGGCATGATACGAAGTCATGAATAGTTATCAAGAAGTTGGGCTCGTGGGGTGTTATATTTTCTGCCATCATATACACAGGTCCGGATATACTTACTCCGTACGAAGACTATTCTGGAGTCCGGAAGGATGGAACCCGCCTTGCAACGCCGAAGACAAATCTGCGTGCCGGAATCCTCGTCATTGAAGCCAGGTTCAGGGGCTACTGAGGGAGTCCTGGACTAAGGGGTCCTCCGGCGTCCGGCCTGTTATCCATGGGCCAGACTGATGGGCCGTGAAGACGTGAAGACCAAAGACTGCACCGTGGCCGGATTGGACTCTACTTGGCGTGGAAGGCAAGCTTGGCGACCGAAGATTCCTTTTCATGTAACCAACTCCATGTAAACCCTAGATCCCCTTGGTGTCTATATAAACCGAAGGGGATAGTCCAGAAAGGACACAACATATATACTCATTACCATATTCATAGGCTAGACTTCTAGGGTTTAGCCATTACGATTTCGTGGTAGATCAACTCTTGTAATACTCATATTCACCAAGATCAATCAAGCAGGAAGTAGGGTATTACCTCCATAGAGAGGGCCCAAACCTAGGTAAACATCGTGTCCCCTGTCTCCTGTTACCATCAATCCTAGATGCACGGTTCAGGACCCCCTACCCGAGATCCACCGGTTTTGACACCGACAACCTCCTCGACGGCGCCATTGGTGGCAGGAGAGGAGCAAGGAAGGAGAAGAAGCGGAAGAGGCAGAGGAAAGATGGACGAAGGGGGCTCCACCCCCTCCCATTTATACCCGGAGAAGGCCAGCCAGCACCCCCCATGATCACAGGTAATGATGGTTTTCCTTGCATGTCGTAGGGACTTGTCAATCAGGCAGTTGCTGAGGCAGCGTGTGGAAGCAGAGACACCGACGTCCAATTAACCACCATGCGTCGACCAAGGCCGCATGCTATTGGGGCCCGTGGCACTCCGCACTTGACCTTTGGCTTTGCCTCGAAGCCAAGCCCGACCGCTCCTTGGGCCCGGGGGCTACTGTCGACGTTCTGGGAACAGGGTTCCCAAGACTTGCCTGCCTGCGGCCTGCGGCGTGGCTTTGCTAGCAGGCCTATATGGCCCATCTTCATCAACAAGGAATCAAGACCCTCGCGAGGGGCCAAGTCTCGCGATGCGGATGACACAAGACCTCCTCAGGAGCGGCCTCACCAAGCTGGCTCATGAGGGGCGGAGAGTTCAAGGCAGGCAACCCTCGCGAGGTTCTCGTGACGTGAGCCATCACGATCAAGACCAAGCGGGCGCCAGCGTGCGCATCGTCCTTGTTTCCTCTTTGGTGCTAAGGGGGCAAGGGCAGGCGCGGAGTACCGAGGCATCAAGCAAAGGTTTCCATATTGGTGCAACAAGACCAAGAGCAGAAGGACGACAAGACGGAGGTCATCATGGAACCCAAGATGGCGTCACCACTAGAGCCTTTGGTAGGCGAAGACTGCTTTTGTCAGGATAGCTTCTACTAGCTATCCCCCTTCGAATTGGTCGTTGTTGGCTCTCTTCCTGCTCAATATTTGGGGAGAGGACCAAGGCCACTATAAGTAGGACTAGCCACCACCATAGCTAGGGGGAGAGGACCGGATCTTAGGTTGGAGCCACAACATCCTTGGCCACCAAGCACAAGAACACCTCAACCTCAGGAGGCTGTTCTTCCCCTTGTACTGTTCATCCTCAGCCTAAGAGGCAATCCACCACCACCACACTGTAGTAGGGTATTACACCACAACGGTGGCCCGAACTAGTATAAATCTTGTGTCCTTTGTGTTGCGCGTTCGTCAAGTTAGTTCGTAAGATCTTAGCCGAGCTAGGACATGGATTGGCAGGGGGGAGATCCTCGCGTGCACCCCAGAGTTTGAACCTTAAGGGTTTTGCCGGAACCCGTGATCCGACAGAAATTTTGGTGGGGCTGAGTTTGACTTTTGGTTTGGGACATATGTGGATGTGAGAAAGTAGTTGAGGGTTTTGGAGCATATCACTAAGAATTTTGAGCAAGTAACTCATTAAGCAACACCTCATCCCCTTTTAATAGTATTTGCTTTTCCTATGGACTCAATGCGATCTTAGATCACTAAAAGTAAAATGTAGAGTCTTGAGCTTGAGCCAACATGTCTTCTTAGTATTTTGAGCGGTCCACTTTCTGATCCATGCCATGCCAAACATTGAACTTTTCTGAAATATTTATCTTGAAATAACATTAGCTCAATGGGCTATATGTTGTTAGAAATTACCAAAACCACCCAGGGATAGTTGCACTTTCAGTAGATCTTGTTATGCTCGATCCATCCGTGCCCTTGTTTGCAATTATGGCCTGCTGTAGCTTGTCATTACCATACTCTACAATTGCTAAATAATGTTTCTGTCAGCCTGTTATCAGTAAGTTCAGTTTTGCTATGTGTATAGCTAGTGTTCTATGCATCCTGTGGCCATGTTCTTGCCATGAATAGCTGTATAAACATGACTTATTGTTGTTGGTTATATTCACATGCCATGATATGCTTAGAGGTGAGTTTCACAATCTTGCAAACTTGCCTACTTGTCGTTGTTCTAGCCATGTTCAGTTTATTTCAGTCTGTGAATCTGTTATCATTTGCAATCTTGCCATGATGTTTTGAGCATGTTATAGTGTTTTCTAGGAGTAGCTTAGTGTTCATGTTTTGTAGTGCTTGACATGTACATGCTTGACATGCCCTTTATTGCCTTGAAATGTTTCTCTAGCATATACTTTTGTTGTCTCAAAGTATGCATGATGAATCTGTTTTCAGCCTTACTCGGTTTTTCACTAAGTATGAGTATATGTTATAACTTGCAATCTTGTCTTGATGAATGCCATTGATCTTGAGGTTATATGGAGATGCTTAGTAATCATGTTTTGCCATGTATGACCTGTACTTTATTACCATGCTTTTGGTTGCTATGATCTTGTAATGTAGCATCATTGTTTCATGCCTCCAACATGTCAACATGTTATTTCTGCTCACATGTTTGCCCTATTTTTCACTATGTCCTAATCTGTGTTATAAAGTTGCTTGTTGCATTGATCACATTGGTTTAATCTTGATGCCTATGAACCTGAACCTTAATGATAATTGAAGCATGTAATATGTACTTTGAGTGCATGTCATGTTTGTGCCCATATAGTTCTTGTAGCAGGTTGTTTTGATGATTGCAAGTGCCTAGTTGCCGTTTGGGACAATCTGTGTTTGAAACTTGCTTCGTGTGTATGTGTTGATGCGTTGCTCCATTTTGATCATGCTCTACATGAAACTTGCTTGGTTTTGCATGTAGTTTCATCATGCCATGTTGCATCCATGTTTTGGAGTGTTTGTGTTTTGCTTCTGTTTGCATCAATGCCATATTTAACATGTTTTGCTCATATCTACTAGGTCGTAGCTCCGAATTAAACGAACCTTATATGTAACTTGACTAGAAAGACGCGTAGATCATCATGGTGCACTTTAACTTGCTATTTAACAACTTCAACATAATGTGTTATTCAGATCTGGACCAATTTCGAAATTTGCATATGAGTACTTAGCGGAATTGTTATATGTCGTTTTCGGCCTCATTTGAACTTGCTTTTGTCGGATCACAGGTTCCGACAGACCCTTGAGGTTCGAACTGTGGGGTGCGCCCGAAGTTCTTACCCTCCTATCAATCTACGCCCTAGCTCGCTAAGGTCTCGCGGACGAACTCGACGTACTCGCAACAGAAAAGACACAAGGTTTATACTGGTTCGGACCACCGATATGGTGTAATACCCTACTCCAATGCGGTGGTGGTGGATTGCCTCTTGGGACGATGATGAACAGTACAAGGGGAAGAACAGCCTCATGAGGTTGAGGTGTTCTTGTGCTTGGTGTGCTAAGGGTTGGCCTTCTATCAGTTCATATCTCCTTTTATCTCTCTATCTCTCCCTCGATCTCTCCTCTCAATCTCCCTCCTCCCCTCTCTTGGGGGTGGCTAGTTCTACTTATATAGGCCCTGGTCCTCTCCCCAAATATTGAGCGGGAAGGGATCCAACAATTGTCGCTAATTTGAAAGGGGACAACTAGTACAAGCTATCCTGACAAAAGGTGGTCTTCGCTTGCCAAAGGTTCTGGCGGAGACGCCGTCTGGGCTCCAGGGTGACCTCCGTCCTGCCGTCCTTCTGGTCTTGGTCTTGTTGCACCGATATGGAAACCTTTGCCTGATGCCTCGGTACTCTGCGCTTGCGCTTGCCTCCTTAGCACCAAAGAGGAAACACGGACGCTGCGCGTGCTGGCGCCCACCTGGTGTCGATCGTCATGGCTCACGTCACGAGAGCCTCGCGAGGTTCGCCCCGCGAGGCAGCCTGGTGAGGCCGCTCATGAGGAGGTCTTGCATCGTTCGCCTCGTGAGGCTTAGCCCCTCGCGAGGGTCTTTAATGCCTTGTTGGCGTTGATGGGTCGTACAGACCTGCCAGCACAGCCACGCCATGGGCCGCAGGCAGGCAAGTCTGGGGACCCCCATTACCAGAACGCCGATAGTAGCCCCCGGGCCCAAGGCGCGCTCGGGCTTGGCTATGAGGTGAAGCCAAAGGATCAAGCGCGGAGCGCCATGGGCCCCCAAAAGCCTGCGGCCTTGGTTGACGCGTGGCAGTTGATTGGTCATGGGTGTCTCCGCTTCCCCACACCGCATTGGCAACTGCCCGACTTGACAAGTCCCTGCGACATGCAAGGAAAATTATCATTACATATGATCGCGGGAGGCGCCGGTTGGCCTTCTTCCGCTATAAATGGGGAGGGGAGGCGGAGCCCCCGTCACACATCTCTTCTTGGTTCACTTGCTTCTTCATCCTTGCTCCACCGCTTGCAGCAATGGCGCCCATCCGAAGGTTTTCCGCCGAAGAGAAAGGAAAGGCCCCCTGCGATGATCCAGAGCTGCTTCCGTCGAAGAAGGGGTAGGTTCACCGTCACGACGAAGCAGCGATGTAGGTGGTGATGAGGCCCTGGTGTGAGCGGCCTCCTCCAGGGTATCCGCTACCCTTGTATGCCCAAGCCGAGGTCTCAGGAGGGCGGAGCGACAAGCGGGGCCGACCGCGCCGCGGCCGTGGTCGCCGCACCACGGGAGCACACGCCGTCGCCCCAGGGATCCATGCCGCAGACTCGTCGCGTGAATTCGTGCTGTGGGCGGCGATGCCACCAAGCACCTGGATATGCCTCCCACCGTTCTTCGCTGTTGAGGTGCTGCCGAGGGGTGTTTGCAAACTTTGGCTGCAGCATGCTGACTACAATGCCCCGGCAACCGGAGCGGAGATTCGAACTGTCACCTCCGGGAAGATCTTCATAACCCGAGGCTGGGGTGAGATTGCCCGGGTCTGCCGTGCGGAGGGCGCCCTCGCGATCCACTTCGAGTACAATGGCGCCTCTGAGTGAGGGTCTTGAATGCCTTGTTGGCGATGATGGGCCGTACAGACCTGCCAGCACAGCCACGCCATGAGCCGCAGACAGGCAAGTCTGGGGACCCCCGTTCCCAGAATGCCAACAACTTTCATGTGATGTTCTTGTATGAGTCATCTCTTGCCATGTATCATTCTTGGTTGAGCATCATCTCATGTTTATGCTTGTGTGTTTACCATGTTGT
Organism: Triticum dicoccoides; assembly: GCF_002162155.2. Classification (NCBI taxonomy): domain Eukaryota; kingdom Viridiplantae; phylum Streptophyta; class Magnoliopsida; order Poales; family Poaceae; genus Triticum; species Triticum dicoccoides. Next base: position 238,007,214 of record NC_041386.1, on the reverse strand, counting down.
TTGCTTCTTTCTAGATGTGCTTCTTCTCGATAATTCCTGTTTCATTGCGATCGCGAGGATTCGTTTGTCTACGCTTGGTTCGACTATGCGTGTTCGTCTTCTTCATGGACTCGTTCTTCTTCCTAGCATCATTTCACGCAAGATGACCGCTACCTTGGATCTCACTACTATCTTTGCTATGCTAGTTGTCTCGATGCTATCACTATGTCGCGCTACCTACCACTTGTTTATCAAGCCTACCAATTTGCCATGTTAGCCTCTAACCTTTGCCACCATCCCAGCAAACCGTTGTTTTTCTATGTTACTGCTTTGCTCAGCCCCTCTTATAGCGTTGCTAGTTGTAGGTGTAGTTTTAGGTTGTTCCATGTTGGGACATGGATATGATGGGATATCACAATATGTCTTATTTAACTAATGCATCTATATACTTGGTAAAGGGTGGAAGGCTCGGCCTTTTGCCTGCTGTTTTGTTCCACTCTTGCCACCCTAGTTTCCGTCATATCGGTGTTATGTTCCTTGATTTTGCGCCCTAACACGGTGAGGGTTTATGGGCCCCTCTTGACAGTTCGCTTTGAATAAAACACTTCCAGCAAGGCCCAACATTGGTTTTTACCATTTGCTCAACATAATAACTAAACATGATAATAAAATTTGATGCATAGGGAGTTAGCGCTACCCGAGGTTCGTTATTCAACATAATATAGGGGGCCCGTGGTGCTGGCACTGGTCCAAACTAGAACACTGTGCGGGGCCGCCTCGGGGCAACCTGGGTTATTCTTTTGGAGCTTGTACGCGTAGCTCATCCGTCGTGGCCTTAGATGAGATACGCGCACCTACTATCTGGGTGTCGGCACGTCGTGAGGTCTTGCTGGACTTGTTTTAACATTGTCGAAATGTCTTGTGCACCAGGATTCTGAGTCTGATTGGATGGTCCCGAGTTGGAGGATTGTCTCCGCGGATCATGAGCTTGTCATGGGCTAAGTTGGGACACCCTTGTAGGGTTTAAACTTTCGAGAGCCGTGCCCGCGGTTATGTGGCAGATAGGAATTTTTAATATCCGATTGTAGAGAACTTGACACCAGATCCGAACTAAAATACACCAACCTTGTGTGTAACCATGACTGTCTCTTTTTGAGTCAGTCGAGAAGAGAACACGGTGGGTTATCTTTGTACATAAGTAGTACAGGATCACTGGTTGATCATTACTAGTTTGCCACCGTTGCATAGTTTCTCATCTTACTCTTGCACTCGTAAGTTAGCCACCATACAATGCTTAGTCTCTTGCTGCAACCTCACCACTTATCCTTTCCATACCCACTAAGCTTTGCTAGTCTTGATACCCATGGTAATGGGATTGCCGAGTCCTCGTGGCTCACAGATTACTACAACAACAGTTGCAGGCACAGGTAATGTTATGATCTGACATGAGAGCGATGCTTGCTTGTTTTCGAGTTCTTCTGCTTCTTCTTCGATTAGGGGATAGGTTCCTGGTCGACAGCCTGGGCTAGCAGGGTGCATGTCATTTGAGTTTTTTGTTTGTGTTTCATCCGTAGTCAAATGTTGCTCTTCTGTAGGATGTTTGATGGATTTGTGAGGCATTTGTATGCCTTTGTATGTATCCCACCTATTATGTAATGGCACGAAGTAATGATATCCACCTTGCAAAAGCGTCTTCAATATGCGGCTCTATCCTTGGTGGGACCTTTGAGTTCCTCTCGGATAGGATCGCGTATTGGGCGTGACAAGTTGGTATAAGAGCCTCGACCGACCATAGGATCCCCTTGATTGATTGTAGTTGGTCGTTGTCGAGTCTAGAAGAAAACCATTTTTGGAGTCTAGTCATCTCAGAGAGTACGAATTCTTTTTACTCCTTATCCCCTTCCTCGCTCTGGTAAGGAATCATGACGTAGGTGTTTTGATTTACTCCTCTTCCCCTTCCAAAATTTTCTTTAGGATCATGTCGGTGTTTTCATTCATTGTCCATCCTTTGTTCAACCGGTGAACATCTCTTCGAGTTATTCCATCCTCTTCAACTTTTGCAACATCGATTCTTAGTTTCCCAACGGAGTTTGATCCATTTCAAGTTCAATCCCTAGTTCTTCTCAAATGGTGTCCATTCCTTCCATCCCCAGTTCTTCTCAAATTGAGTATCCTTTTCATTCGTGTGAAGCCTCTTCATTCTTTCCTCAATTATTTCGACCAGTGGATTCTAGTTTGTCATTCTCTCTCTCGTCCTGTTCTCCGGTGGATTCAATTAAAGTTTTTTTGGTTGATCGTATTCCTTTACTTAGCCTAAATGTCTCCCCTTGCTTTTTTGCCCCTCACTACTCAATTTTTCCGGAGCTCTGAATAAATCTTAGGAGATTCGTGTTTTCGCTCAAGACTCATTCGTTCTATTCAAAGTTGTCACCTCATTCAAGTCTTCAGTTGTTCCGGTGTATCATCTCCTTTTCAATCTTTTTCAACGGTGTTTCTTTTGAGTGAGCCCATAACCCACGGGTCTTTCCCTGGAACTTACCTGACTCTTCTAATGTCTTTTTGGGAGTTATTCTCTAATTCTTTCCAAGTTTGACGTAAGAATGAATTTTCATCAGTCAATTGTTGTCTCCGAGATCGCTTTCAAATTCTTTTCAACTTCGGTTCAACATTTCTAGTATTCATTGTTCCGGAGCATCTCTCTAATTCTTCACAGTATTTCTCTTCGTCATTCTCAACTTTGAAGACCAAGAAGGGTCTGGTGGGGGCGAGCCGGTCGTAAGGCACATGAAGCTGATCAAAAGCTTCCATAGAGAGGACGTTGAGGCCAGCTCCGTCGTCGATGAGGGTCCTGGTGACTACAATGTTGCAGATGGTGGGCATGCAGAGCATGTGGAGCACACTGACAATGACCGTGGTCTTGGGGTGATCCCTGAAGTTGTAGGTGATGCCGGTCTCAGGCACTGCCCTGCCTGGAGGAGCCCCCTGCTATGGCCGGATGGCCCCCACCTATCGGATGTGGGGTTCTGGCAAACCCTTAAGGTTTGAACACTTGGCTACACGCGAAGTCTTTTCCTCCCACCGATCTACACCCTAGCTCGCAAAGATCTCGCGGACGAGCTCGACGAACTCACAACACAAAAATACACGAGGTTTATACTGGTTCGGGCCACCGTTGTGGTGTAATAACCTACTCCAGTGTGGTGGTGGTGGATTTCCTCTAGGGCTGATGATGAACAGTACAAGGGAAGAACAGCCTCTTGAGGTTGAGGCGTTCTTGAGCTCGGTGAGCTTGTGTGTGTGAGGATGGTCTCAATGATCCATCCCTTACTAAGGTGGTGGCTAGTCCTATTAATATTGGCCCTGGTCCTCTTCCGAAATATCGAGCGGGGAGGGAGCCAACAATGGCGGGCCAATTTGAAGGGGGACAGCTAGTGCAAGCTATCCTGAGAAAAGTGGTCTTCGCCTACAAAATACTCTGGTGGTGACGCCGACTTGGGCTCCATGATGACCTCTGTCTTGCCGTCCTCCTGGTCTTGGTCTTGTTGCATCGAAATGGCAACCTTTGCCCGATGTCCCGGTACTCCTCGCATGCGCTTGCCTCCTTATCACCAAAGAGGAAACAAGGACGCTGCACGCGCTGGAGCCTGCCTGGCGCCCGCCTGGTGTCGTGGGTCATGGCTCACGTCACGAGGGCCTCGTGAGGTTTGCCCTGCCTTGATATCTCCGCTCCTCGTGGGGTTGCCTGGCTAGGCTAATCCAAAGGAGGTCTTGCATCATCCGCCTCACGAGGCTTGGACCCTTGCGAGGGTCTTGGATGCATCGTTGGTGAAGATGGGCCGTACATCCTGCTGGCTTAGCCACGCCGCGCGCCGCAGGTAAGCAAGTCTAGGGACCCCCATTATCATAATGCCGACAGTAGCCCCCGGGCCCAAGGTGCGCTCGGGCTTCGCTTCACGGTGAAGCCAAGGGCCAAGTACGGAGCGCCGCGGGCCCCAAAAGCCTGCGGCCTCGATTGACGCCCTCTGGGCTGGCCTGATTCCTCCCTTCTCCGCCTTCTTCAATGCGGTGCTCGAGCATTATTACATCCATATGCTCCATCTCGATCCTCAGGCTGTGACCCTTCTTGCCGTCTTCGCCTTCGCGTGCGAGGCCATGGTGGGCATCGCCCCCTCCGTGGCACTCCTCCGCCACTTCTTCTCGTTGCATCTCACCGGTCCCCGCAGAGCTCAGGGTGCGTGGGTTTCCAGGCCGTGCCTGTGACGGCAGGCATGGGGATCGACTTTGAGCTCCCTTCATCCACGAGCGAGTTCTGTACGCGATGGGTGTTTGTTGACACAGGCGTGCTCAATCCTCTGCTCCAAGCTCCGGTGGGGCCTGCTATTCCAAACTCCAGCTGGGGTCATCAGAAGCTCACGAGCCCCTGCCTTGCCCCCGTCTGGGCCAGACTGAGGTGGTTGAAGGACCTTGGCGTGACCGCGCCCCTGGTGGTGAGGGAGTTCGTCAGGCGTCGAGTTGCTCCACTCCAGTGCCATTCTCGCCCGATGTGGGACTTGCTCAGCAGACAGGACAACATGAGGTTTCAGGAGGAGGGGCTTCCTCTTGCTGCGCGGCAGACAGTGCTCACGGTCCTGTTAGGTGTCCCTCTGCTAGACGAGATGCCCAGGAACAGCTGCATGTTGTACCGCTGTGAGAACAAAGTCACATTTGCCGCAAACATGCCTTCCTTTGATGAGTGGGGGCTGCGCCTAGTCGGCTTGGTGGGGCCCGTGAGAACCCCGTCATCGTGGTCCCCTTCTTCACCGCCGGCGCCGGGCTCGCCCCAGGTGATGGTGCAGGGGAGCGAGTTGCAGCGGGGGCCGGCTGCTCGGGTGCTGAGGAGCACATGTCGTGTGGTGATCTGGGGGCATCGTCCTCGGGAGCCTGCAACCCCCCTCCTAAGGCGTCGGTTACCGAGGAGATGCGGCATGCGGCTCCCGAGGATGAGGCTCCCGGAGCCTCGGGAGGTCGCAGTGGGAAGGAGTTGGGCTGTTTGGCTTAGTCGGGCTCCCCTAAGGCCATCCCTCTTGGGTCTTCTTCGGTTCCGCCACGCATCGGCTGTCACGTCCAGCGCTTCGGTCTCCTTTGTGTGGACTTCGAGGATCTCCGCATGAGGAAGGGATCTCCGAGCGGCAGCGGTATCTTCGGGTCATTGAAGCGACGAAAGTACATTGCCGTCGACGAGTAAGTACCTTATCTTGGTGATCTTCTATGTGCTGCCTTCCTTTCCTGACGATTGGCCCCTCAGGACCCCTTCTGCTAAGGCCGTGAAATCTCCAGAGAAGCAGCTCCCTCTCGTTCCGTCACACCTGCCAAGCTCCAGCGCTACAGGCTCGGGTGCTGCCCATGGCGTGGGGTCAGCCATGGGAGTTGGTCCATCATCAAGGCGCCCCGAGCTTGCGCCTTCGCCATCCTTTCTTCGCGTCCTTGCTCGGAGCGCAGCAGGCGTGCCAAGGGCTCCTCCCCTGGTCATGGTCGGTGGCTGGCTGGCCTCGATCCTGGGGTCTTCCTCAAGCAGCGGGCCTTGTTCGGTTTGGGCCCCTCATGACGGTCGGCTGGCACTTGGGACCGCGCCAGTCCCCAGCCCCCAACCGGGAGGTGGCGCGCCACTTGAAGCTCCACCCGCTACCCCTGAGGTGGAGGATGAGGTGGGTCAAGCATTCGAGCTCGAGCGCTGGCGCAGCGTAGTCCGCCACGAGCTCTTCCAGGAGGCGATGGGCGTGATGAACTGCCTTGGTGAAGAGCTTGCTGGTGTCGACTCACGTCTTGAGGCTGAAGGTCTTCGGTTGGTGGAGGAGCGGCGCAAGCTTCGAGTTGCCATCAACCTTGGTCTCTATCAGCGCGACCTTGAGAACACAAAGGCCGAGGCGTCCCTCAAGATTACTAATGAGGCCCGCTCGTGAGATTAGGAAGAAGCTCGCGAGGCCGATCACTGCTGCGAGGCTGCGGAGGAGCGCGCGTGGGAGCTTCAGGCCTGGACCGCGTCCCTTGAGCAGCAGGTAGAGGCACGCGGGGTAGCTCTTGCATCGCTGAGGGGGATGCCTGCGGAGGAAGAGGAGGTCCGGCAGCGCGAGGAGACACTGGCCCTGGAAGCCGTGGAGTGCAGCCTCGAGCTCGAGCGACTGGAGACAAGGGAGCGTCAAGTCGCGCAAGCAGAAGATGTCATCGGGGACCGCGAAGTCGGAGTCGAGGAGGTGATCAATCTCCGGGTGGCCCAGGTTCACGCAGATCTAGAGGGCAGGTACGACTTGAAGCTGAAGCTCGCCAGTCTTGAGGGTGCGGGTAGGGCCGCCGTCCTCAGACCCAGGTTGGACAAGGCCGAGAGGCGTGCGGAGGCCACAGCCGCCGCCCTGGTTACGGCGCAGGCGGACTTGGCCTCCGCCCGCGCCCAGCTACTTTCCCTCCGGAGACGAGTTGACGACGCCGAGGCCGTCGCACGACAAAACAGGGAGGAAGTGCTCCAGCGCCGAACGCTGGAGCGCGAGCATGCTCCTATGCTTCAAGACCTTCAGAACAAGGCCAACACCGCCCTGGGTTACATCTACGACGAGAATGCCCCGGCCCCTCACTCGAATGACTACGCCAGCCACCTGACCTTCTTCACCGAGGTGATGACGCGCCTGGAGGCTCAATCTACCAGAGCTCAACGGCTTGTGGAGGAGAGGGGTCGGGGCCTGCTTCAGCGCGCCTTCTCCCATGTCTTCAGCCACCTTCTGAACACTGACCCCAACTTCGACTTTGACGCCGCCATTGCCCTCGTACCCACGGCCGTCTGGGGCGACCTGGCGCGTTGGGTACAGGACCATGTCAATGCGTTGGTCAGGGCCTTCACCTCGGAGGATGACATGATGGTGGTCGTCGCAGATGAAGGTGACGAGGTCAATGACGGTGACGGGGGCTTCGTCGATGGCGGCGGCGATTTCGACGAAGATGACGACGACGCGAGTGACGCGTCCGCGGGTGATGTGGCGAGTGATATCTCTGGCTGATCCCATGTTTGCCTATAATTTCATCCTGCATGCAAAACTCGGGCATGGCCCTTGGAAGACTTTGTAAGAGCATTTTGAGAGGGGGAGCCCCTCGTGTAAGCAAATTGCGGTTTTTACTTTCCTATGTGATGTGGGTATGTGTCGTCTTGAGCTCATGAAGTTGGGGGTGAGCCCCCCAACATGGTTTACCTTAGTCAACGCTAGCTTAGGGCTGGGTCGTGAGGCGACGAGTTCCTGAGAATCCTGCGGAGCTTAACGCCCCGTTTGAGGGGGCCCTTTATAGGCGAGCACCAGGCGTAGTGTTAGCGTGTGCTTGATGAGCGTGCGCTTTGCGCGGTCCGGCTCGCGAGGAGCTTTGCAAGGGAAAAGCGATGGACATGAGTCAAACCAAA